>NW_027272974.1:0-92168 GCF_040938485.1 Diadema antillarum
ACACTAGCCCGTCTTTCTTTCTCTCTGAGAAAAGCTGACGTCTAACACTCTTGCTAATGTCACACGCCTTGGTACAGTGTACGTCTATGGGCATGCATTCTTGGCATATTTTCATACAGTTACAGTATGATACATTGCAAAATGTTATTTACTGGATAGTGAATGCTCTGGTCAATCCATTCACAGTAACCCAGGAGGCATTTAAAATTTGATTTAATTTACGATTCAATTAAAAAACAAACAAACAAATGTTTAAAACCCACTTTCTACTCTTCATGCAATGGTAAACTTGACATTGGATGTACATAACTTGATTACAATACCAGAGTAAATCACAGACAAAACAGACTCTTAATCGAAGCATATCTTTTGTACTGGAGTCTCATTGTTGCTTCAAAAGGGAGGGGTTATCTTGTGGTGTAGGAACTGACTGAGCACTGTATGGTATGGTGAAGAGTCAAAGACACAAGCAACTGTGACAGTCATTCAGCAGAACACACTCTTGAAATGCTGATGTGAATTCTTTGTAGATGAAATACAATTTTTTTTTTTGCTTCAGAGGAATCCATATTTCATAGTTGTAAACAAAATGTCCATGTCAGGAAAACACTTCCACACCCTAAAACATGTTCTACAATATGCACCAGGTGAAATTTTGTGTGAAAGGCTATGGAAACTGCACAATGTGGTGATGAATGATTTCATTTTGAACATTGTGTATGAACTTGCACTGACTTTGATGGGTAGCCTAACATCAAATGAATGCTTCTAGGGGACTTACAGTGTACATGTGTACTTGACATACATGTAACATTTTGATCTGTCACAGAGCAAGTCTATTCTAATTTTTTTTTCCTGCAATTGCTTCCAACCTTTGTGTTAAATATCTAAATATCCATGGTTAAGAGAGGAATGAAAGTTAAATCTCTTCAAGAATACTTTATATGTCTATACATTTAACAGACACTGAGGGTAAACATTGCAGTCAGCATGATTATTATCTTTTTTTCCCCTTTTTTTGCATATATTTGAATTTCTTTATGAACAGTGGCAACTAAATAGCATACATTTTACTGTGATGGCCGATGAATTGAAATATAATATGTATTGTTAAACACATTTAAAGGAATGATACAGACAATGACAAAAGACATTAAATCATTGTGTCAACCACTGAACACTTGTGTACTATACATGAACAAACAAAAAAACATAGTTCTCCAAGCATGCTGGAAAGAAGACAAACACTGAAAAGCAGATCCAATGATGTACGGGTATACACAACAGCATGAATACAATACCAGTCACAAGAGAGTGAGATAAATCTACCTCTTGGGTCGAGCTTGGAGAGATCAATCAGGGAACCTGTCGGTAGAGAGAAACATGCATGCAAATGGGAAATGGCAATAATTGACATGCAATAAAGATAATAAAAGTTGGTTTTATTTTTCTTTTCTTTCAATGACAAGAAGTTGAATGTTAACACAAAATAAAGAATAAACCTTCTTGACACAGCCCTTGGGAGAAGGCCTGCTGGTTTACATGCAATATCTAAATGGTGATTTCTCAAGAAAATTGTTCACTAAGAAAGATATACAAATAGGATTTCCTTTGTAAAGTTGAGTGCTAAAGACTGCCTTGATCAGTTAATGGTAAACCAGCAAGCGTTTGACAATTTGTTCTTCCTTGGCTTTATAAAAACAATATCAAAATGAATACTGACAAATACTCAGATCATTAATTTTATTACATTTGTTAAAAGTGAACCACCATGATATACACGTAGATGTGAGAGGTGCAAGTGAAAGTTAGAGAGAATTAAAAATAGCTCTGAATGGTGAATATGGTGCACATGCCATCATTTACCGTAAAAGTGGAAATTTTCGTGGAGTTGAAATTTTCATGCATTTTGCGCAACGAGAAACTAGCGCAAAAATAAAAGCAAGCAAAATTTTTGCTTGCCATATGTTTCTGCAGTTGATTTCTTGATTTTGCGGAATTAAAAACACGCAAAACTCATCTTACCCCGCTGAGTGTGAAAAATCAATCATGCGAAAATATCCACTTTTACAGTATGAAATTGCATTGACATTATGTCAACACGACAAGTTCGCAATGGTATCAAAGGGTTATCATACAATGTATCTAGCACATGTTCTATCAATAGATAATCTTTAATTACCAATGCTTCTAGTGTACATAACATGCTATGAAATAATTCTGTCAGATTCTCTTCCTTTGAAAAATCACTTCTTTAAAAGGCATAAATTATGCTGATGTGTTAATGTGTGTGACAGATCCCTGCACTGTCAAATCTACAATATCAAGGCAAATAAGTAATAGTTGTGTGGGTTGTGCCTTACTGCCAATGTTCTGCATGCCTTTAGTCTCACAAACATGCAAACTGGGATCCACAGATTTAGCAGAAAAGATATTGTTGGTGTCTGGAAAGATAAGGTAAGGGTACTGTACCTTGAACAACATTCAAGAGCTTAGTTCTGTTTGTTTTTGTTTTAAAGTAAAACCCTAATTTCAAATTGAAATGACCTTAGGGAAGACAGAAATCAGCACTGAAAATACAGTCAACTTTCATTTCTAATTCCAACAGCTTTGATATCTATGTCTTCAAGCAGTGTTAATTTAGCTGACATTCAGAGTTCTACACTGTAGCTCAATGTGATACTTCTTGCATCCACAACATATCCACTTTATGAAAAATCAGTTCCCTAGTATGTCATGTTTTGTATGATCTTGGATGCAAATTCTCCAAGTTCTTATTCAATGATTCCATGAAGCTTTTCATATTTTCTTTTAGAACAAGAAGATTCAGTTTTGGAAGAGTCTGGCATGTAAGTCTGGCATGTGTTAAAGGAATATTTGCTCAACGTCAGAAATTGTAAAAATTTGCTTACTAAGCTGCCTGATAACATACAAACACACGCACATACACACTGACAGGATACAAAGGTTTTGAGAATTGCATGTCACCATGCTGTGATTCATCATACAGAGTTCTATCATGATCAAATATCACCATGCTAATACATTTTTTCCTGAATGGTTTAATGTCTTATTCTTAAACACCATTGCCTACAGCTGTAGATGGAAAGTAAAAAGTATGGTTAATTCGGTTACTTAAAAGATCTACAGTTTGAAGAATTCAGCTTTGAGTTTAAACTTTCATTTTTTCTTATAGCCTCATTTTTACTGAATATCAGAGCGATTCTGTATAGACAAGATCTTTGAGTGTTTCACAAAGAATATAAATTACAATGTTATACATTGTAGATCTTATAAGTTTTAAATGATTAAATTAAACTTATGGTATGCCACTGGTATCCCTGTTCAGTTTTACTTACATGTAATGTTTTTAAGATTACATTTCAAATTTAACAGACAACTTCCTTTGTCATACTTTCTTTGTACATTTTGTACATTGATGGCTGCATGAGCAAGTCTCCAACATTTTCAATATCATTGTGTATGTATTTTATTAGAAGGTGAGTGGCATCCCTGTTCAGTTTTACTTAATGTTTTTAAGATTACATTTCAAATTTAACAGACAACTTCCTTTGTCATAATTTCTTTTATTTTGTACATTGATGGCTGCATGAGCAAGTCTCCAACATTTTCAATATCATTGTGTATGTATTTTATTAGAAGGTGAATACCACTGAAGACACACACAGTATACCATGAGTTTAAGTTGATCTTAACTTTAACACTGACTTAATTTGTAAATTCAGTGTGAAACACCCCCAGGTAACATAAAATTATGCAGCTCATATACCTCCATTTTTTGAAGCTACTGTATTAAACCTTGCTAATCAGTGCCTACAACACCAGTGGAGAGATTATGTTGGGCAGGGCTGCACACTAACCCATTTTTTCTACTGGTCCAACAGACAGGTTGGACCAGTACTCAGTAGGAACAATCAATTTTTCCACTTTTTACTGGTCCATTGCTGAAAAAGTTACTTGTCTGACAGGGATTTTTACTGGTCAGGGATCGTCGGACCAGTGCCAGTGTGCAGCGCTGTGTTGGGTATGGGCACCTCATGAGGAATACTATCAGTCACACGATATAGCCTTGTCTAGAACAGAATTTTGTTTCTCATCTGCTGTGCACATGAAATGTCAGTTTATTTAACTTCCCCATCCCCCTAAAAACAACAACACATACGTAGACATGGATTTAAGCGTGAACTGATTTTGATCAACAATTTGGGAATCCCAAGGTAAAACAAAAGCATATCAAGCTCTCATATTTTTTTTCCTGAAATATAATCAAAAGATATCTCATGTGACATTCTACATGGCAACAGACACAATTTCACTGTCTCCCATGAGTGACTTCAGTGCAATCACAATAACACTAACAGTATGCTCTATGGAACATGATACAATGACACAGAAAATTATAAATTTCTAGGCCCAAATTTACTATTAAATATTCAAATCTAGTAGTCTGACTTTTTGCCAAAATATAATATGTATATGCTGCCCGAGAGGGAAGTTTACCGCATCACAGCTCCTTGAATGATATAGAAATAATCATCCCTGTCTGTGACAGGGACGGTGCCTATTTGCAGCAGGATCAGGACCCGTTTCATTCGTTGATGAAAATGCCCAATCAGGTGCAACTACTGCAAGAGTACCCTTACTTCCCACAACATTTGCAAGTAACTCCTGCTTTTGCAGAAATTCTGTATTATGACTATTAAAGGACAAGTTCACCCTCATAAACATAAGGATTGAGAGAATGTAGCAATATTAGTAGAACACGTCATTGAAAGTTTGAGGAAAATCGGACAATCCGTTCAAAAGTTATGAATTTTTGAAGTTTTTGTTCAGTTACCGCTGGATGAGAAGACTACTGCAGTGTATGAATAACTTAGATGTCACATGCATACAACAATATAAGGAAAATATAAAGAGAATTTCACAAAATTCCATCTTTTGAAAAAGGTACATATTCCCTTGACTTGTTACCGACATATGTTTGGGGTAATATTATTCCCCCTGCCTTAAGAAAGAGGCAAGCCAAGTGCTCTTTAATTATGCGAAAAAAGTGAAAATATGTTGAATTTTCTTTACATTTTCTGTATATAGCCAGGTGCCCGCACCTCGTCAGGGGCCCGAATACCGTCACCCCGCTTAAAATCGTTTTGAGCGCACTGAACAAAAATGTACGCCCGGGACTGTGTTCTGTACGCTTGAAACTTGGCAGGACTACCACAACCAAGCAAATTGTGGTGAAAACCGAACAGTTTTTCGCGAAAATCTGAAATTTTAATAGGGCTATAGGAATACGTGTTATATGTCACCCGCACGCATCTTTTACGTGTATGTCTATGGGAACATCACGGTCACCGCACACGTCTTTTACGTGCTAAGTCTATGGGAGCGCGGGTGACGAGTTGCGGGCCCCTTCCTTAGCGCACAACTTTTTCGCATCGTTCGCCTTTGACGACGATAGCTGCAAATTTTCAATAACGATCAGTGAACTTGTGATTCCATTGGAATTTTCAGCATTTTTCCTGTATGTGAGTTGGATTTAAAAGAATTTCAGTGGCAAAATGTGATTCAATTATGGGCAAACATTAACTATGACGAGGTGCGGGTCACCCAAGTATACTGTTGTACGCATATGATGTTGTTGTTGTTGTTTTGTGTTTAGTGGCGTTTTCCATTCTCTTTAGAATATTTACGCCAAACACTTATCTATAAATTTCTTTTCCTTTTATCATTTTTTTTTTTTCAAAAAAAATATTGTAATGAGTATCCTTGGTCAGCTGTCGGTACGTCTATTTGCCTGCTTAAAATATCATATCTTCTGGCCAATCCGGCTCATTGTCTCGAGCAGACTTCTCAGCCGTTAAAACGGCCTAGGCCCCTCCGATATGCAGGCAGTAGAGTCCGATGCTTAGCGCTCTATACCAGCACAGGAACCTCAATTGGTCCGATACAGAGCCAAACAAAACAAACAAGCAATATTAATAAATTACAAATATATATAATAATCACATATACATTCTTTAATAAAGTAAGCAATCTCTGGGCTGTGGTGCGCATGAAAAGCCTCTCCAGGGTACCTCGAGGCAGAGTTGTAGTAGTCTCCTCATCCAGCGGTTCCAACACAAAAATTTTAAAAATTCATAACTTTTGCATCGATTGTCCAATTTTCCTCAAACTTTCACTGATGTGTTCTACAGTAATATTGCTGCATTCTCTCAATCCTTATGTTTATGAAGGTGAACTTGTCCTTTAAAGCACACTTGACACTCTTTTATACTCTAGAATCTAGCTGTTTATATTGATGAATGAAACTGCCCCTGCCTCAAATAAGTACCCTGTCTGTCACAACAGGGATAATCATTTGAAACCTTGTTGTCGTAGTTTTAAATTAAGATCAACATTACTCACTGTGATTACTAGACTCTAGTGTTAAGTTGTTAGTTTTTGTTTTTGTTTTAGATTTTATGCAGCTAAATAAAACACTAGTCAATGGTAATTGGAATCATCAAATTAAAATAATAATAATAATTTTGATCTAGATCATGGGTCTACTCATCTTTCTTTTTATCAATTATCTCACCTACTGACTGTGAAACCTGCTGTGACCTTGGACTTGGTGTTGGTTTCTCTGGAACAGATGTTGAGCCAGTGACGACTGGAGCTGGTTCGGGTGCCGGTGGTTGCGAGACTGGTAGGGGCTCTTCGATTCTTTCCTCTGGTTTGAAATCCTGAAGGTGATCAAAGTCACCGAGGGTCCCGCCCGTTGAGTCGGGAGCACTGACAGCATCTGTTTCGAAATCTCCGAAACCAGTATCTGCTGGCCTGTTGAAGTCAGTCGCTGGTGCAGAACTATCCCCGAAAGACCCTAGTAAGTCTCCAGTGGGGACTGGCTGAGAATGGGCCTCTGGTTGCTCAGATACGTACCGATCCTCTTCTGGGTTGTCACTCATTGTGAGAGGTCTGTCTGCATCTACGCGCTCGAAATCATTGTCGTAATCTCCGACAAACTGTTGTGACGAGTCAGGTTGAAACTGGTCAAAGTCCGCCATTTCGATTTGGAGCTTAGGCTACAAGCTGGTAACACGCTGGCAAACTGTTCGGGTCAGATCAGCAACGTCAGTTTACTCGATAATTGATGGTAGTGCTGATGATAACGGGTAACGGTCACATACAGTTAATGATTGCCTAGATCAGCATTGCATGCCACATATCACTGATGATGAAAAGGGAAGGAAAAAGAGGCAGGTTAGGTCGAAGCCCCGCCGCCGAGCCAGATCAGTGCACACAACACACACAGAGTGCACAACACACACGTCTAGGGGCTGTGAAAAAGGATGACAGTGAGATTGGCAATGTGTGTGTCTGCAGCGTGGTGTGTGTGTCCCTTGCAGAGCGCTTAGCTCGATGGAGGATCGGAGAGCATGCAATGAATGAGCAAGATGGCGACCCAGTGCATGACGTATTTCCGTTATCCTCGATATTGTGGCGCGCGTTTATGAAAATAGAGGATGTGATAAATTCACCATAGCATTATTCTAACGTACTAGTAACCGTTGTCGTGAACCAGTAGTCAATAGTCGAGGTTGAAAGTAGAAAACATAGGCCTACTTTTTGCGACTGGAACTAAGTAAAAGTCATGACTAAAAAATGATGCAGTCCTCTCTAAACACAGAACATGTTTTTGTGTGTGTGGGTTTGCTTTTTTTTTTTTTTTTTTTGGGGGGGGGGGCAGGGGTTGTAGTAAAATATCTTTAAAATATTGTACAGTGTATTAGCAAGTTAATAGATTAATAATCCAATGATTATACTAGCTAGTAGGCCTACTAGATGAATAAAAGGTGAGTGCAATGAGGGCGTTATTATTCTAAATGCTGGTAAATATGTAGGCAATCTACTTACAATAACCAATGTCACTGTGTGTAGTAACAGAGCCTCATTTATTTTGCATTATACATGTAAATAATCTTATGATCCATTCGTCCACCTATTAATCATGAATGCATATCTATAGGCCCAAATGAGGGGAATTTATTACCAGATCGGCTTTTCAGCTTCCCTCGATCGTTCAACATTTTCAACCGTAACATGCATCATTCGCATTGCCTTCTCGACTCAATAATTGTGTTTATAATTATCATGTTTTGATGTAGCATGCAGAATAATGTATTGGCTCCTATTACCTTTAAATGCTATTTTATGCTGATTCTCTATTGGAAATGAAAATAAATGAAATGAAATATCCTCAGCTTGACAATCGAGCGATTGATCAACCAATCAATTCAATAAGTGCCGCCATAGACCTCTATCGGGCCTATCCATCTGAGCTGGCTGGTCGTACATCATCGTGGCACTGTCGCCTTCAGGGCAGATTTAGCGTAAAGAAGCTGTAGCGTATTAATACAATAGTGTAATTGCATGCAGGCCAAAATTGAAAGGAGATGAAGGGCGATTGTGCCAGGATTTGTGAATTTTTCGCAGATAACCGTGGTCGCCATTATGGGGGCATACTGCAGGGGCGGTGCAGCCGTGGGGGCCGTGGGGGCTCGGGCCCCCACACTTTTTGTGCACCATACAAAGGAATACATAAGGTGTCATCACTTTGGGCCCCCACACTTTTTTCAACCCGGAAGTACGTAAGAGGCACAACAATGGGAGGGGGCAGAGAATGAGCTGAGGACCTTTTTTTTTTTTTGCTTGTCAGCTGAAGAAACCTGGAAGTGGACGGGTAGAGATGAGCTGAGGACCTTTGTTTTCTTCTTTTTTTCTTTTTTTTGCTTGTTAGCTCATGAAACCCGGAAGTGGGCCCCCACACTTTTGAAAACAGTGCGCCGGCCCTGTATACTGCTGCAATGGTTGTATCGTCTCCAAAGTAGTGTGCTTTTGGCCTTGCTGAATGTACCACACTGAATCAACGGCGTAAATCCGTCTACTGAGGAGGGGGGGGGGGGGGGGGGGGGGAATGATCGGCGATAGCCACCATCACCACGATTACAAGCCCATAACCGGACCGGCGCAGCCCTTTTTTTTGGGGGGGGGGGGGGGAGAGAAGCTTCCCCCCCCCCACACACACACACTTTACAGGGATCAGATAACTTAATGTCCCACTCTTTTCCATGCAAAGTGGAGGGAAGAGGCAGCAAAAATATGAAGACTTTTTGTTCTTGTTTTTATTTGTTTGTTTGTTTTTTGTTTCTTGCTTGTCAGCCGACTTTCGGCGGAAAATCAGACCTTAAAAGTATTATGAAGACTTTTTTGCTGTTGTTTCTCTTGTCTTTTGATGTCCTTTCTTCTTGACTGGAACAGGCGATTTAGACACCCATGCACCCCCTTTCAAAAACTGTAGCGCAGCCCCGAATAATGCCCAAATAAATTCAATAAAATGCTAATATGGATATCCATTTTTTGTATGTAATAACGTAGTAGATATTTTCCTGTTGCTATTAATTGTATTCTTCAATTTTGTTGATTTTCCACCTCCCTGTATAGACTAGTCTAGTGCATCATTTTTTTTTTTGTGTGTGTGTGTTTTTTCATGGTCGGTTCCTGTTGCGTAAAAGTGGAAATTTTTACGGATCCTGGACGAAACCTAAACACTGATTCGTTACATTCGCAAACATTCGTCGCTCAGTGAGATACCCCTTTAGGTTTCGTCGGGATCGTAAAAAGTTGCAGTCCAGTTCGTTAACAGTTGCAATCAAGCTCACAAGCAGTTTTCATTGTCGCAAACAATTTTCCATGTCTCAATTTGACGTAAAGAAATTTTGAACAAGTTCAAAATTTCTATGCGTCAAGAAAAGCTGTTACCGACAAGAAACCTGGTTGCGAATTTGATTGCAACTGTTTACAAACACTGGGTTGACGAAACCTAAGATTCGCTAAAATTTAATTTGTCATGTATCTTGGAGAGCCCACACCGATGTTTTATTTTCTGAAAACAAAATTTTAAAGATAACCGATATTCATTATTATTGTCTTGGCCAAGTTATGTATAAACTTTCTAATAATTTGCTGCCGTCTGTTTTCACAAGCATGTTTGCGAGAAACCGCTCGTTCCATTTCCGACTCGTCACTCAGATGAATTCCATCTGCCTTTAACTATAGAACTATGTTTACACAATCTATATTTACATTTGCTGGACCTAAATATTGGAACAACTTTTCTAACAGTTTAAGGACATCCCCAAGTTTAAGTTCTTTTGAGAGTAATATGAAGAAAAATATTTTGAACAGTTACAAGAATTTATCTAAATATCATTATGAAAATTAATTGTATATCAATTTTATGAAATTGAAAAATTGTGTTGATTCTTTATTGGTTGCAAAGAAGTGTAAAATCCAACTTTATATTCTGTTGAAATCACAGCTGAGCGGCTCCATCCATCCACTTTACCTCTCGTGTCCTATTTTTTTTTTGTCTTTTATCTTCACTCCCGCAATAAGTTGCTTTCTTCCCCCCTCTCTCTCTCTCTCTCTCTCTCTCTCTCATACACACACACACACACACACACACACACACACACACACACACACACACACACACACACATTCTCTCTCTATTTCTCTCTCCCTCTCTGTCTCTGTTTCTCTCCTCTCTCTTCCGGCATAACAGCGACTTGGTGTAAGGATTTGTTCAGTTTTTTTGTTTCGGATATAAGTTAGGTTATAGGTCTTTTGTCTTAGTTTCTTTGTTTCATCCATTTTCAATGTATATCAGTCAATCGATCATTTAATTTCTTGTATTAAGTATGGGGGGAATGCACCCTACAAGCTCAGCTTTTTAGCATCCCTCCCCATTTCCAACATTTTCGTATACTTACAAGTTTTCTGTAAACTTATCCTTTACTTTGTATAATGAAATTTATGTACTGTATTCGATATTTGTAATTTATTTATATGTTTTTGTTGGAAATGAAAAATAAATGAATGAATGAATGAAAATGAATGAATGAAAATTCGCTATATACGTTCGCAAACATTCGTCGCTCAGTGAGATACCTACATGCAGGGTCTACCATATACACCTCCTACTCATTAGCCAGCGATTCCGCTACGATCCTCAGTCAAAATTGACAAAGCGCGACGTAATGATGATTGGATGAAACATGAGCGCCATTATCTATAACAACATTCAAAGGTGCCCAGCTCCCACGTGTCACACATCATTCACAAAGTTGCTGGAAAAAGAAGGAAAAAAAAGGTCTTCAGTTCAGATTTGAAGGTATCGAGGTTGTTACAATTCCATGCAAATTTTTTTTCCATCGTAAACCCCCAATCTTATAATATTATATAATATAATATAATATATTATATTATATTATATTATATTATATTATATTATATTATATTATATTATATTATATTATATTATATTATATTATATTATATTATATTATATTATATTATATTATATTATATTATATTATATTATATTATATTATATTATATTATATTATATTATATTATATTATATTATATTATATTATATTATATTATATTATATTATATTATATTATATTATGGAGAGTGCAGGGTCTCTATCCCATCCCCATGGTCGTCACAACGTTTTGAACATGTCCAGAACTTGGCGAGAGCACGGCTGTTACTAAAGCGAACCATGACAACCGCTCACGAGCCCATTGAAAGCGGCATATTTCGTGTAGTTCGATCTGACGTGGTAGCATTTTAATGTATAGTTTTGGTTGAGACCTAACTTCAGGTTTCTAATATTCTTGGTGAGATAATGAGAAACCTCTGATGAAATATGAAAGAGCATGTAATTTCAAGAGGGATTCAACGTTTTATCGTTTTATCAAAAGATATGATCGATTATAAATTTCTTTACCACACAGGCTGCGCATATCATAAGGCGACATACGATATCATCAATATCATCATAACTCTTCATAAAACAGGGCCCCGGTTCCTTGACATGGCTTACATATAACCTTCTTCATGATGAATGACAATTCCACACCAAGTTCTAATTGATGTTGATGTAGATTGATAAGAATAATGAGAAAGGCATGCATGCAGTGAAAATATATTCTGCACATCTGCATTCGTTTGCATCTGGCTGAAGAAACTCAGTTGTGCCGCAATTTACATCCCGATCAAGCGCGCCGGAACACTTCGGTTTTGTTTTGTTTTTGTTTTTTGTTGTTGGTTTTGTTGGTTTTTTGTGGGTTTTTTTTTTGGGGGGGGCAAAATCTCGACGGGGGCACATTAATTCACATTAATTAATGTGAGATCCTCGGCGAGAAAGGGAAGCGACCGAGCGGGGAGAGGGTGTGGGAGAGGGTGTGGGAGAGGGTGTGGGAGAGGGATACCCCCCCCCCCTTATAGGGACTTCTTGTAAAATCAGAGTGCAAAAGTCGCGTTTATAGAGAAAGGCAAATTTCTAGGGAAATAAACATAGTGAAAAAAATCAGTGTGATATATTTAAGGACTATATGATTATAACATAAGGGGGTATATTCATGTGACGGTGTGAGATCCTCGGCGAGGGATATATGGGATACCCCCCCCCCCCCCCCTCCCACGGTAGGGACTTTTTGTATTAAAAAAACCCACAAAAAACAGAGTATTACAGTCGCGTTTATAGAACATTTGAAATCAAATGTCAAGGGAATCAAACACAGTAGAAAAAAAAAAAAACTACGGAGGACCATGGTTATAACATACGGGGGCACAATGTGGCGGTGTGAGATCCTCGGCGAGGGAGGGAAGTAACCGAGCGGGGGACGGTGTGGGAGGGGGATACTCCCCTCCCACGGTAAGGACTTGACTTTGTAAAACAGAGTTTAAAGTCGCGTTTGTAGAGCATTTTAAATCAAATTTCTATGGAATTAAAAAAAAATCACTGCGAAGGACTTTGATCATAACTTATAAAAACTATTCATTTCACTATAAGTACGGGCTGAGCGAGAGAGTCACTTTCACTTTGCCATTCGTCTGAAATGTATTAATTAAAAGCTTAAACGTGATCGTATTGTTCGAGCAATGAAAATTATTCTTATATTGCTAGAAAGCATAGAAGAAAAGGAAAAATTGAAGATTTACTAAAGATATGTTTCAGAGGGGACACTTGAGGACGCGAGGCTACCATCTATACACTAGATTTACTCATAAGTAAATATTAGTGTATAGATATAATAAAGTATATTATTAGTGTGTTATAAATTTCAGTTATGAAATTGATAACTTTAAGACAAGAAAAGTGCCTTTATTGTTCATTTCTGTCATTAAATAATTGATTAATTATTTGTCACAGGGGGCATTTGGGGGGGGGGCAAAAACTCGTTTTGCCCCCTAAAATTTTATTCGGGGAGGTGGACCACTCTGGAACAGCGCAGAAGAAATGACAGGCTAATTATGATGTACAAAATACACAATAATCTCACTCCTCTTTCAGCACAGGACTATATCATCAAACAGGCTACTCAGTTAACGAGAGCCTCGCAACCACACTCCTATCAGGTACCATATTCGAGAACTGAATCGCATCGCCATTCGTTCTTCCCAAGAACTGTAAGGAACTGGAATTCCCTGTCGTCAGAAATTGTTTCAGCGTCATCTGTGGGATCATTTCGAAACCGTCTAACGGTTGATCACAGTGGCTAGTATTTTCGTCAAATTTTCTATGTGCTTGTGAATATCTGTAAATAAATTGTATTATAATGTAAATAGCACCAGTCTGCAAGAATCTTCAGTCTATTGAAGGAGGCAGACTTAATCAGAAGAAGAAGAAGTGCCCCCGCTCTGCAGCCATGGCGGTAGAGGGCGCAAGAGAAAAACGCGATACCAACAACAACAAAAACAAAGACCGACAAAAGCACGGCGTCTGCTGGTTATGATAGTACATACAGCGCCCATACCATGCATGCATGGCCCACGAGAAAAGAACATTGTCAATGCGGCATCAATGCAATGGTGGGCCATCAAACGAGCGGCGGGCGGGTCTTTCAAGCCTTTCAAGCCTCACCTTCATTCGCTGCGGAGGTGTGACTCGACTGCTGTATCAAGTCACAAGCAAGACAGACAAAAGAGCTACGATGTGGACCTGCTCGATGGCATGGTAGTGGATTCCGCCTAGACAGAAAGATCAGTCTGTCCGGAGGAGTCTTTTATTTTTCTGACGTTATCGCTCTCCTCCGGAGACAAGAGGGGATCCGTGAAGCCAGACGCAGTCTCCGCGGAACATATCCCTGACGACCAGATACAGACCGCCCGGCCCGACCGGCGAGTTGTCGACTCTAGGACGACCAGAGTCACTCACTAACTAAGACTGCATCAACCTCTCAGCTTCTATAACCTGTGTAGTGTGTGTTCTGGGAGATTTCTCTCTGCTATTACATGGAAAGGCAACACAGACAAGAGAGCTAACCCGTTAGTATTTTAATTAGGTCTAACAGTTAATATCCTAAATAGAAATGTCGTCCTGATCGATTCCGCATTCCGTTTAGACTCTACTGCGTTTGTTTTGATCAACAAAGACTGGGTAGAATCTTTGTATATACTAGCATTCTATGTCTAAAGTAGAATCTACAGACTTTACTGATTAGAGTTCTAACGTTAGAGCATTGTCTGCAATCGAATGAGGACTTGTGTTTCTTTATAATATGGCATAGGCCTATGGGGGATTATAACATTCAATATCAATATTGCCAGGAGGATGTGGCCAGGCAAAGGATCTAAATAGGGCTGCTAGGGGAAACGGTGCAGAGACTGAAGAATTTAAGACTAAGAGTATTGCCTAATAATCATTCATATTGCTGGCCCGAACGGGAAGCGTGTTTTTTTCAGACGGCACAGATTGGGGACCCTAACCCTAACCCTAGCCCCAACCCTAACCATCAAACCCTAACCCTAACCCTAAACCTTAACCCGGAACGTGTTTCCCATAGGTTTAATACGCACCATGCCCCAATCTGTGCCTTCAAAAAAAAAAAACGCGAACGAGAATGTGAAGCATTCAGGCCCAAGGGTTTGTTACATGTCTACTGGTTAGTCTTAATGCCTTTTTTTTTTAACGATTAGGTGGCACTGATCAGACACAATTAACACAACTTAATTATTAAAGCCCTGTTTTTATTCCAGAGCCTTTCAAACCAAAGTACCGTATCTATGACAATATCTGGGCGATCTCTTTTAGGCCTACTCCACCTATTAAAACGGTCCCTAGAAAATGTAATTCTGTAATTGCTTGATTTTTGTCGCCATAACTTATGCCAAATTCGGCCCATCAGCCATCTAACGCTAACCTCCCACCCCCACTCAGATGGACATCCATACCGCATGCATGTTCCCTATTTTTCGGGAAAGGGGTATATTTTGGGGGTCAGCTTGAGGGAAAAATCTCTGAAAATTCCTTGGAATGGGGTCTTTTATCATTTCCCCCGAAATATTTCTAATTAGGGGTAGGACCTAGTTTACAAATCTTTCCCCAACATCTTTCAGACATACATGTCAATCTGTAGAAATTCTAGACCGATGGTATCTGTCTCTTCACGGTGGGCTTCTCATCTGACGAAATTGTGGACATATTTTATCTAAGTGCTTTTTCCTTTATTTAGGGGGTAATTTTATTAGTTCCCTTCCAAAAGCATGTGTTTAGGGGGCAATTCTGCTGGCCTCCCTACTAAAACATAAAATAGGGGGGTAATTTTGATGGCTCCCCTTCCAACAGCCTGTGATAGGGGGTCAAAATCCTAACCCATTTCCCTCCTTGAAGGGTGTATTTGTAGGAATCTGGAACAAGCATATCATTATGTGTATGGTTGACCACCTGGGGGGGGGGGGGGGGAGTGGGCATCTAGAGTAATTTACCCCGACATTACTCTGACGGCCCTTCTGCAAGATGCTCTCGAAGTAACTTTCCCTGCATACACTCGACACCCAATAGTGTAATAGTCCAAACACACCACTAACCGATCATTTGCATGGATCTTAACCACACCCCCTTCGTGCATGATCGAACTGGCAGGTTCTTATGGAAACCTGGCCAGAGAAGATTTTTGGTGCCTCTCGCTCTCTTCTGCAGTTTTATTGCCAGAGGCAAGGGATTTTGTTCTCCGAACATTGCTCCTATGTTATCAGGGTAAGGTCTGTTAAAACAGCCAGGGCTTGAGTTTAAGCTGACATCTTGCGACCTCTTCTTTAGTCCTCCAATTGCAAGCTGCAATCATAGTTGACTAAAACAGTTTGAGTCCCTACTGAGTGTTTTTCGTCCGCTCTCTAGCTGTGGTAGAAATTGTCGAATGTCATAAAGATTGCACCAAACATTGAGGATTTTTGGTGGACAGTGTAGATTCTAAACTTTCATCATCAATAAAACTTCAAAGAAATGTTTGAGTATTTCTATAATTTTAGGGGACGTCAGAACACTTTCTTCATTTGAATATGAAATCATTGTGATCTTTCTTTAAATTGTGTTCATGTGAGTGTAGAATGTAGTAGAAGTTATTATTTAAAAATATGTGTTATTAACTAATAAGCACCAGTGAAGTCAAATGAACATATGGGAGGGGGGGGGGGAGCTAAAGGACTTGGAACATAATTTTACAGATTAGATGTAGCTGAAGATGCAGCCATACACAATCTAAAGTTTTGGCTAAAATCAGATACATGTGCCATTGAAATAGAATGATAACTTATAAACTAAAACCATTCTGTCATCAAAACCCGAGTGAGATCTTCCTGAGGACATCTTATTTCTAGAGAAACTATAAAAGATTCTCTTCTAATTAGTTTGGTTAATAGACATCCAGTGTGACTTCATTTCATGTGATTGTCCTGGTCCTGCTTCATAATGGGGCCAGTATGGAGCGTGCACTATCTTGTCCAGGTGGCTAGGTAAAACTGTCTAGCACTTTGGATTGGAACTTTCTTTTTGAGTTGGTAAAAATTCGAAGCACTGCTCAAATATTTTACTCAAGTTTTCATATCTAACCCTGACTTAGTGTACACACATTAAATATGATGACTTTCTGTTGAATCATCACAGAGTAGAAGCTTTTCTTTCTTTTTCTTTCAAAACTCATTTTGTTTGTTTTTGTTTCTGAAAAACGATGATAGGACTGTATTGCAATGGGGGATGCCTTTGGTAATCAAATGATTTCATACTGCTTCTTTGTGTTTTGTCTCTTAGTTTGTGGTAGATGGCAGAGGTGACTTCAGTGATGAAGGAGCTGTGCATATAAAGGAAAAAGAGGGAAAAATGCAATGGAGATGAAAGCAGAAGTACAACTTGGGAATGAATCAACAAAGGTAGGTCCACATACGTAGCAACATACCAACAGTGATGTGTGACTTTCAGTGTTTTAATTCTTTTGGAGTAATTGATAAATGACACTTAGATTTTCTGTATCTATCAAATGCTAAGCTAATCAAAGGAGAGATCAGAGCTAAAGGAGAAGTGTTTCCTAACCTAACCAGGCACCATGCTTTGTTGCACAGCATTTTGTGACAGTACTTTGTATAGCTAAATGGCTGCATGCTTGTCAGTTTTGCATGTGTATTAATTTTTTCAGTGTTTGACTTTAGACTAAAATTCACGTATTCATTAAAGTGTTACTTTTAACTAAAATTACCATTAAAACTGTCTCAGTGGTAGTCTTATTGTAACCAGTGGTTGTCCTGGTGACAGATTTCATTCTTCATAAACTCTTACGTGGGAATATGATCTAGGCCCACAATTTCGAGTAGGAAATCTGCAGTTGACAGGATCTGTCAATTTCTGATGTGAATGGTATCATCATTTAAGTTTTGTTTGGTTTGGTTTGGCTTTTTAAATTGAGTGGCTGTCACAAAAGGAAGTCTTCCCGAAATGAACTTTGTCAACATACTATGATCTCACACAAAGAAGATTGTTGCAGGTGTTTTATTTTGTCTCTACCTTTCTGCAAGGAATTAAATAGTAATGATCCTGTTCTCTTCTTTTGTTCTTATTTGCACGTTTGTGTGTATGCCTGTGTACATATCTCCATCAGATCACAGCGAACAGTCGGGTTATTGCCAATGCTTCAAAGGAAGCACCGGTGCTACCGCTACCAACACTGACAGGAGTCAATATGGGTCCCTCATTGCAGGAATTTGCAGCAGAGATTGTCTTTAGCATTCTCGGACACCTTCCACTCAAGGATCTTGTTGCTGCTAGTGGTGTCAACAAGCAGTGGAGAAGATCATCGAAGACTCCTTGTTTGGTCAGTACCCAAAGCATACTGTTTGGCCTTGTCTGTGAAATAGTAGATTAGAAATCCACTGATTTTAGGCTTGGATTGCTTTCTCTTGTGGAATCAAAACAACACAGTTTTATATAAACCGTGAAAATGATACATTTTCCTTAAATTGTCTCCTGACACAGTCCAGTGTGATCATGTGCACAAAGAATGTCATATAGTGTTCATGAAAGCCCAAGCTCAGATCCAGGTCCAAGGCTTGACCTGCCTCTCAGAGCAGTGTGGCTATGAGCTCTGTCTTTTTCATGTGCTGAGGCTACCCAACAAGCACAGATTCAGAACATGGTATGAACATAATGAATCGGCAAGATTGTCTTATTTCACATATTAAATTGGCAGTCCTTTTACAACAGAACTGAACATCCTTTGGTCTACATTTATCTTTTTGTTTCTGTTTCCATGACTCCAGTGGAGGACAGTGTCTTTTGAGGGAACCATAGTGGATAATCTGCCTAGAAGCCTGTGGAAGAAACTGGACAGACTTGGGACAACATGTCTGGTGAGCTTGAACAAGTAGAGAATTTGTAGTGGTATCTTACAATTGTATGTCCTGAACAAATATATAAAGAGAGTTCTGTTGCAAGTGACAAAATCACCAATGTGGCTGACTCTAACTGTCCATGTTGGACACTCTGTTTGATGATTTCCTGGCATTTGAGCCTAGGTTTTCAACAGTTTTCAGTTTTATTCAATTTTTTTTCCTCAAAAATGTATATTTTCTGTCATTGCTTTCGATGGAAGAAGCTATAAGGTAAAGTATTGCATTCTGAACTAAAATCATAGAATGGAAATGCTGCTGGAAATGAATTTCGATATTCTTGACAAGTTGAAACCCATGTATGTACAACCCATGTGTTGACACATTAATAAACAAACATAAAAAGTTAGCATAACCTCTCAATGAACTCCATTCTCTATTAGCTTCCGGGTCAACCTTCAGTGTGTACAGCTATTAATTGCACTTCTGTATTGTTGCTCATCATTGGGGGGGTGGCCTCTGAGGCCCCCCCCCCCCCCTCGACGTTTCACGTGATGTATCGCTATCGCGAAAAGCTATCACTGTGACGTTTCATGACTTTTTTCTTTCAAGTCTCCCACATCTTTTGACTCCAAATTTGCGATGCCCGGGCACGCGGTTCCGAAGTTGCGAATAAATA
Organism: Diadema antillarum; assembly: GCF_040938485.1. Taxonomy (NCBI): domain Eukaryota; kingdom Metazoa; phylum Echinodermata; class Echinoidea; order Diadematoida; family Diadematidae; genus Diadema; species Diadema antillarum. The sequence goes on from NW_027272974.1 coordinate 19,412, forward strand.
CAGTGCACTCCCGTTATAACGAACACAGTTATAACAAAATTTCGTTATAACGAAGTAAATCTTCTGGTCCCAAAATTATCACCATTAGAGTCTATGGTAAAAAATTCGCTTATAAAGAACACGGTTATAGCGAAATTTCCGTTATAACGAAGTCTTTTCCGAGCGCCACAGACGAAGAAAAACAAAAGAAATGTGCTCCGTTATAACGAAATGCGAATTGCTTTCGAAAATTCGTAGCGGAACAAGCATTTCTAGTGTCTCAGCATCGGTGAACGCTTCACACCACTGTGTGTTCGCTCTTTGTGTCACGCACAGCTTCTGAGGGGAACTTGCATTTTTATTATTGTGATACATTTATTCCATCACATTTCACATAGCTTTCCAGTGTATGATGAGTATTCAGCAAACAGAATATGATATATATACGTGGTTTTCTTGTTTTTGTTATATATTGTATTTGTTCGGTTATAACGAAATTTCGTTATAACGAAAGAAAACTGCCGGTCCCGAGCATTTCGTTATAACGGGAGTGCACTGTATATACGTGCATATCTGACCAAAAATTGCTCAAAAACGTGAATTCGTGTACAATTTCAATGCAAACTGTGTTTACAGGCAAATTTCATAAAAGCATCATGATTATTTGGGGGTTTTATTGATTAAAATCAATTAATAACATATTTTCTTGTTCGGAACAATGTGGTGGACAAATTTTGTCAAAAAAACAAAGAAATACATAAGAAATTAAAAAAACAGTAAGATACTTAAGAAATTTTTTTTCTCTTACATTTGCTAATGACACTAAAAAGAACATTTACACAAAAAAATGTGCCTGTTTTGACCTTTGATATTGTTTAGTGATTTATACCAGATTGTGTGAGTTCATGCATCATTATGCATAGATTAGCATAATTTAACATGAATTATAATTTAAAAAAAAATAACTTCATGGTACTTTAGATTACGTCATAGGCAATGTGTGTGCCAATTTTCGTCACAATCCCGTGGTCGACGGCCGAGATCTGGAGGGGGGGGGGGGGGGCCTGGGAGCCCCCCCGGCTCTATCATCTACCTAAATAGCCCGGCCTAGTTAGGGTTAAGGGGTGAGCTTTTATTATCGATGATTAGCCTCTATGTCCATACATGTACCTTGTATGATTTATGCCTATAGATAGATGTAAACATATGCCACCTGAAGCAATGATGCCTTTTGTTTTCTGCATGCTAGGATTTCCATGCATGTGTGGATCCCAACTTTGCTCCGAGAAAAGCAATACCATTAATATGCAAGAGGAAGAATGTGGTGGCTCTCTACTTTGGTGTCATCGAAAAGCAGGATTTGTGGTCCATTGTGGCAGGGATGCAGCAGCTGAAAATTCTTCATGCTATATGTATATTACCCTCAATCCCCTCAAGGTATGTCAAACCCCAAACACATTTCATCCAGTGTGCATACCTTTCAGAAACATTAGTTACGTTAAGACGATGATCCTTGACCTCGAGGATAGCTGTCTTTGAGGATAAGTTCGTAGTCAAGCACCATGTAGACGCACTCATTGATATCTAGCTTGAAGTTAATTCGAAGATGTGATATCTCAGGGTTAGCGCTCTATCAACGAGCCATGTGGGGGGTCCCACTCGTAGTTAAGCATCGTGTAGACAGAACTTGTTGATAGGAACTTGTAGATAAGTGTAGTTACGGGAGGCAGTGAGCCTATCCTCATGGAAAGCTACCTTCAAGGATGAGCTTCGTCGTGTGAATGCCTGTCATAGTTAGGGGGCCAGAGCTTATCCTCAAAGATAGCTATCCTCGTAACATACGCAGCTGAACGTAACTATTATCTACATTGCCAGAATGTTTCTTGCCTTTTCTATGAGTTTATTTGTTGTTATTTTTTGTGTAACTTATTTCAATTGTGTGAACAGAATTACAGTGATTAATTTAGAGACCAACAGTGATATAATGTTTGACAATCTGCAAAAAATAATTCTATTTTGACTTGATTTATCTCAGTGTGAAGTGATTACATGATAGGTGAATAGATGAGCATTTCTTCCACATTACTTCTCTTGATTAGCAAGGAATGCTTTTTGGTTGTTTAAAATTTTATGTTAGAACATTTCCAGTGTCAATTTCTTGAAGCAGTACATTTCCATGCAACTGATTGACAAATTGCCCTACTTCGACGTAATTAAGCGCTGAATTGATCAGTGTTTTAGTAGTAGCCATGATAAAAAATCATGGGCGTACATACTCGAGCAGGATTCGAACCTACGACCTCCTGATCACCGGACAGGCGTCATCTCCACTAGACCACCGAGCTTTCGCCCGAAAGCAAGTGTTGGTTCTAATCCTTACAGCATGCAGCGGGTACTGCTTTGTTATTCAACTTCATGAATTTCTTCCATTGAAATGTTTTCATTGCAACTGATTGACAAATTGCCCTACATCGACGTAATCTTAATTACGTCGATGTAGGGCAATTTGTCAATCAGTTGCAATGAAAACATCTCAATGGAAGAAATTCATGAATTTGGACAGTACATTTCCATTTAAAAGAACGAATGATTCCAGATCATCTGTGGTAACGATTAGTTTGCCATGAAAAAAAAAAAAAGGTTTTGAATCATAGGAAAAAGTCAAACTCTGATTACAAGAAGACATAAGCAAGATTAATTACTGGGTACATTCTTCTAAAGAATGGACTCAAGATTGGCTGTGTCCGCATGTGATGACCTTCTCATCCCCCTCAACTTGCCCTGCTCCATACCCTTATCCGTTTCCCCAAAGGGAGCTGGAAATCCTTTGTGACATTGGCTGCTTTGGTGCCCTAAAGAGCCTGGTGGAACTGAAGATAAGCTCAGTCTATGCTCTCAGCCTCCCCGCCATCGCCTTGTCTGGGGGAACGGAACACCTGGGACAGCTACGGAGGATGAAGAAACTGGTAAGGCATGATTGAAGTTCTTGGACATATTTTATTCTAGACGAAAGCTGACTCCAAAGTCTTGACAATGAATATCAAGCAGACTTTCGGCTGGGCTACATCAAAAGTATCTTGTTATGCAGTGGTCCACTATATGCCCCCTTTTCATCATTCACAAGGCATGGTTTTTGCTTTCAAACTTACAGGGTGAAAATAGCCTTAAAGTTTTCACAATGTCACAAGAAGTTACACATTTGCTTTTACAGTTTGTAGTATGCAGGTAAAACCATTTTTTTGTTAAAAAGAGTCACCTCTGAAGAAATACTGATAACCTTTTTCAAGGCTTAATCTGCAAGATTAAAAAATACGCTGTTATCTTCCACATACTGTGTTCACTTGTTATTCAGTTTAATCAGGTACACAGAATTCTGATTATGTGTCAGCTATTATTTGGTATGTGTATTGTACTTGTCATCAGTCTGACCATTACATGCAGTGTTCTGTGATGTATTCATGTCTTTTCTTTTCTTTTTCTTCTTTTTTCCCATTAAATTCACTCCTTTTTTAGGTGCTGACAAACTTCAAAAACCTGGACACAGGCTCTGTTCAGTTTCTTGGAGCCCTTCAAAACCTTGAACACCTTGAGCTTGGCAGCTGCTCACATTTCATACCGCTGGTAAAGTTGTTGCTCGGTGATACAGGCGACTTCCATTCTAATGAATCCTCAGGAACAGCAGTTCTCTTTCATTTTAATAGTATTAAAATTTCACTAAAACTGAACAATTAAGTGTATTGAGGTATACAGACAATAATTTTGGGACCTGAATTTTCATGTCATTGTTAATTTTGGTATAATCATGTTCATTATAACAGGAGTGCAATGGTCACTGATGCTGACTAATTTCTAGCAGAGATAATTGTGACTGAGAGAAAGAGAGAGTGAGCCTGGAAACAAGGCTTCTTAGAGAGAGTGTGTATTATCTGTTTTATGTCAGGTTGTCATATATCAGTTTAAGGCTTGATAGGTGATTATGCTTCAAATTATTATGGGAAATAGGAATGACAAAGATGAAAATTTGTGGGAAATTGCATAGTTAAGGGAATACTCAGTAGTGATCTTTTAATTCTGTCAAAATTTGGCCTTATTGAAATATATGCATGATGAAACATTTGTTCAGTCTTACATATCTTCTTATTTTAGAATGGATATCTAAAGTGTGTTTGTCTTGTCTTTATTGTTTATGTAATTCTTTTGGCTTTTATGTGTGATTTTGTATTTTGTTTATCGTTTGTTATTCAGACTTATGTTGAGTTACAGAGCCTGAAGAATCTGAAATCCCTGAGTCTGACGGAAGCACACTGTTCTTGCCACATGGAATCCTGTGAATGCATTGGTCTACTGCTGCAAAAACTGAAGAGGTATGTGTACCCTTCTTTGCAGCATGTATTTCAAATGGACTTCTGTGCAGTGTGTATTTCAAATGGACCTGTCCTTTTTATTATTATTATTTGTATTGTATTACATATATATTTTCTCATTGTTTTTTTATCATATATAGGAATTGTTGAAAAGGGCATAGAGACTTCAGTGTACCATGCGCTATATAAGCAGAATATATTATTATCATTTGAATACTGACCATTGGATGGCTAAGATGATAACTTGCCATTTGCTGGTCTTGCTGCACTTAGATGTTAAATGTTCAATGAAAATGTTGTGAAAAGAGGACTAAAAATGTCCTATTAATGCCTCGAAAGAGAGTTGCCTTTGCTGGAATAAGTGTGATAAGCAGAGTTCTGCTATGTATAATTCATGTGTAATTACAGGGGAATTTTCCCCTGATATACTTGTGGATTGAGTGAATGCAACATTATTAGAAGAAAACATCAGTGCAGCTTAAAATAAGACATTGTGTTCAAAATTTGTGAATTTGTAAAGTTTGTATGACACCATCGCTGGATGAGAAGACTACAACACTGGCATCACTGCAGAACAACAAAAATGAAGATAATTCCACAAAATTATATTTTGTAAAAAAAAAAAATACACATATTCCTTTACTTGTTACTGATGTAATGTCAAGGGTGATATATAATTCCCCCTGCTTTCTGAAAGAGATAAGTCAATTGCTCTTTCATTATGCTAGAAAAATTGAATTTTATGCTTACAATTCTTTTCTCTTAATATTTTCTTTATTTTCACTGTTCTGCTCTGGTGTTACCAACTGTTATAGTCTTCTCATTTAGCAGTGGCAGCACCAAAACTTTAGAAATTAATAACTTTTGAACAGATTGTCTGATTTTCCTCAGACTTGACAGATGTATTCTGCTAATATTGCTGCATTTGCTCTATCTGTATGTATATTGCTGCTACATCCTGCTTTCTCCTCTCACGTCTGTATTTCTGTGTGTGATTTGATCAAAAGCTTAACCAGGCTGACCCTCCGTCTCTGCGCCGTGCCAAAGACAATCGGCAGCATTCTGTCAAGCATGCCATGTCTGGAAGACCTAGAGGTTTGGCCCTATGTACAAGAAATCCTCGGATCTGGTGCAGAGTGTCATAGAAGCAGCGATGTAAGTCACAGCATAAGTTAACAGTCTACAGTGACATCATTCTTCTCGATAAATTGCCCTTTGAAGATATTTCAGCAAATATCAGGTATGGTAGATTTTAAATAAAAAGAAGGCAGTGCCAATGGAAAGATTAATAACTGTGTAGGTTAGAGGTTTGTGGTGTATTTATGTGGTTTACTAAATTGCTTGGAGGAATACTTGGCATATTTCCATGATTCTCCACTTACAATTTCTTTTGATAGAATGACCAAGTTCCACTGAGAGATTTAATTTATGTTTGTATTCTGCACATAACTTACTAAATTACTAGAAGCACACTCGTCAGTTAATATATGATGGTTAGAATGCATGGTCTTCGGAGATGTATAGACCTTTTACAGTTGTCACTTTCTGTATGTCAAAATTTCAGATTGCAGAAGTGTATGCTGGAATTGTTACAAGGCTAGGACATCTGCACAGCATTAAGCTTGGCATAGTGGAGGAATGTGCAATGCCTACCAGTGATGAAGACAGTGATAGTTGCCATGATGCCAAGTTTGCATCCAGGGACAGTGATGGATGTAGCAGTGGTGATTCTGAGGCCAACGATTCTGGCAGGGAGGACTGGTCAGAAAATGAGGAGAAGTTGGGTATTATGCTTAAACAAGAGAGTTCTGGTAAAGATAGTGAAACGTTGGCAAACTCATCTGAAGGAGCAGTTGCCATAGAAAAGGTGAAAAGTACCCAGAAGTGTGCACAAAGTGAGGCGGTCTGTTGCCAAGGCAATGCAGAAAAACTATCACAGTGTCCTCCTCAGGCACCATACCAGGATGAACAGAGCAAGAGTGATGCTCATTTGGCCCCAGGAGTGAATGAATTTCCGCCACTGGCAGCTGAGACAGAAGGTGATGGAGAGAGTACGTACACCAATCCTGAGATGGAGATATCAGAGGAGAAACTCTCTAACTCCACTGACTGTACAGATGCTCTCACAGTATTTGATTTAGTTCGGAGAATGATGCTGCACCATCCCATGCCAGCAACAAAGGTGACTTTGTCTGAGATCGCCAGGTACGACTGTGACGAGGATGGTTTGGGGATGTACTACATTTCAAGAGAGGAAGAAAGTTTTCCTGTCTTGGACTTGGGATGAGATGTGTCCAACAAGTTCATTTCAGGTGTATTTCTGTGTGTGCTGGTTACTTCAAAAAAATATCACAGAAGGTATTCCACTTTATTTCAAATGAAATTGTATTTTTATTCAAACATTCATCTGTGATTGATATAGACTGAAATTTTTAGGAAGTGGTTTGTGCAATTCATGTATATTGTTTCAGGTCTGGAGCTGCCAATGACTGAAAGGACTTCCTAAATGAACTTTAGAATATCATGATTGATTTCCTTCAGCTGTTGGAATATCAGCTGTGAATTATGGAGTATTTGAGAAAACGGGTATATCAAGATATAATGCGTGAGGTATTGTGTGTGACATGTAGCTGTAACTAATTGATATTTTTGAACAATTACCAAAGCTTTTTTTTTTTTTTAAATAGCAAAGTGAATATCACATGAAGTGTTTAGATTATATCCGTGGACATACCTGTATTAATTTATATTTAGTACCAGTGAAAGTTTGGAGTGATCCTCTGAATGATATCTGATTGAGCTATACTCAGATGGTGAAATATGGATATGTGATACAGGGGAAACTAGATATACTGTCAACCTTGCTTGTTAAGTCGACCTCGCATAAAAAAGTTGAATAATCGCCGAAGTTGAAGGTCTTTTCACGTCCTCTTCTCGTTTATATTCTGATGATTCAATCACGCATAAGTTGAATTTTCTCTAAGGTGAAGCTATTTCTTCACTCCAAATAGATTCGACTTGGGCAATGTTGACTGCATAATGAACAGCTTACAGTTTATAACATGATAAATTATGTTAAAAGAAAATATCTGTGACCCTGATTTTTCCTTTCTACAAATAAGTTTTACAGGATTCCTATGACAAGACTGGATATACTGAAACAAATGCTAAAACAAGCTGAATCTTGTACCTTCCAAACAAAGAAAAACATAACTGATTGAACCTGTTTCAGCAAGAAAATGATCTATAAATACTGTACCCTACATAACCATGAGAAACTTCAAGACCCCACATTCTCAGCACATTCATCCCTTGCCCACATTGCTACTGGTGCTGTGTACAATGCAGTGCTCAGGCTAACCTTTGTATGACCCATATGATTTTTTTTAAAAACCACATTTGTGTTATGAATGAGAAACTGAAGAGAAACATAATTTATTTCGCTGACTGTAAGGGTAAAATAGGTACATGTACAGTATACTCCTGTTACAGCAAAGTCCTCGGGACCGGCAGTTTCCTTTCGTTATACGTGTATTGAAATTTCGTTATAACCGAACAAATAATCAATAAAAATACATAGAACAGATAATGTTGCGGCCTGAAGTTTTACTTCGTTGTAACCGGAATTTTGTTATAACCGTGTTTGTTATAACGGGAGTGCACTGTACATGTAATCAAGACTTGTCAAAGGTCGTACGGGTCAAACTTTACCAATGCTAACTTGAATAAAGAGACAAGGCAAATAACACAATTGTGCAATTTGATGAAACTTCAGTGAATAAGATTTAATACTTATTTATCTGTAATTAGGGTGAATATTTATTGCATTGCATGCATTCCCTCTTCTCTCAATCTTGTTATGTTACACACACACTGAAATGGCTTAGATTTGTGCATAAGATACTTTCGCTTTGTGAAAGCATCAATTATGCTTGCATTTATACTGATATACTGAAGACTTTCTCTGTAATTGCATTGTGCAATTATTACATTTGAAATTCTCAAGAAGGCCATCCTCAAGCATTCCAAGTTTATATCCATTGTGTTAATATCGTCATAGCATATACAGTTGGCTCCTATTATAACAATATTCTTGGGACCAGCAGTTTCTTTTCAGTATATATCGAAATTTTGTTATAACCAAACAAATAACAACAAGAAACATAGAGTGATTAATGCTGGGGCCTGAATTTTTGCTTCATTGTAGCTAGAATTTCATTGTAATGGGAGTGCATTGTATATCTAGGTCTTTTAAGTTTTAGACTCATATACAAATGTGTGTAGCAGGCACATGTAATGCGATGATTGCAGCGAAAGTATTAAAGGCAACAACTGAAGCACCCACCAAATGTGTGGTATGCCAAGCTAAGGAATCCTATATATTGTAAAGTCTCTTTCTTGAGTCAGTCAGAATGATCCATTTGTATCATGGGGTGGGTGTGGTACAGTATTATAATGCAAATACAGTTGTAATACGCATCTGTGAGGGCATTAGTAAGAATTACTGCACAAGATATTTTTATAACAGTCAAACACTCCTGAGGCAAAAGCCTAGGGAGTTTGGACTATTTAGGAGGTACTAAATGTGGGTAATTATACTAATGCCGTAACAAAATGAAGAGTATTATTGGCTTTATAAAATTATAAAGCAGATCCATGTCATTTGAAAAAATTCCATTGCATGCCAGCCATTTTCATAAGTAAATACAATATGACATCTCGCCCTTTTGTGTACGCTTACCATGCACGTAAATGAAAGTGCTGACCGATTATTACAAGTGTACGAGATATTTGCTAATGACCGGTCATTTGCAAAATTATGTGTTAGGTAAAATGAATGCCTGGTCATGTGTATGCTCTCATCTAATCATTTAATTAGGATCTGCTTCATCAGTTTATAAAAGGCATTATGAAGGATTACCTCCACAGACAAGGATGAAATTGGGAAGATTTCCTGTGATATTCCAAATCATTCTGAAGAGAAATTCATCCCCTGGCACATTTCAAAATCAATGAAAGATCACTTTATATGGAATATTGTATCAAATTGCGTCTGCAGAGACGAATTTTTCCAGACTAATTTGAATTTAATGAGACCTCATAAAATTAAATTTTGTTCATGTCACATTTCTGCCGATGAAGAAAGATTCAGATACACAGCCCCGGGATAGCAGCATGGTCTGCACTAAATCTGTACATCAAATACATCACAAGTACAAGTATCAAATATGACCCCCATGCCAAAACAGGAAAAAAAAATGCGTCTTCGCAAGATCTTACTTTTCCAGGAGGACATGGTGATCCAAGTAACTGTTGTGATGTTAAAGAGTAACTTCATATTTGGTGAAAATTGAATGAGACTGAAAGATTTTTTGACAGTTTGGAGATAAAGAATGTCCCTTATATGGTTGCTTTCTTTCTTTGCGTGAACTTCACCAAGGATCGCATCTGGTCGCTACAAAGAGTGGATGCTGCCGTTTGGCTTGATGGGTAGATCAAATTAAAGGCTTGTGATGGCAGAATGCGAAACCTGAGCAGTGGTGACCTTAGCTCACGGATCACTGATTCTTGGTAATTTCCCTCCAATATGGTTGTAGTAGGAGTTTTAACTGGAGGTGCATCGCCAAGAGTGAGCTACGGTTTGTGTGTGTGTGTGTGTGTGTGTGTGTGTGTGTGTGTGTGTGTGTGTGTGTGTGTGTGTGTGTGTGTGTGTGTGTGTGTTTTAAGCATACTTGTAGATGAGTCCGCAAGAAGGGCATATTTTAATTTTCTATTGGTGTCTTCTGTTCTATCGGAGGCAGCCACGGTTAAAAAAGTTCATTGGCAGTTGCTTCTAATCTTGTGTGTTTCTGGAGGCGTTGCTGCGAATTACCTCTTCTGGCTCGAATAACTTCTGGTTCGAGAAATCTTTCATACTTGATATCTTTAAAAATATATATATATACATGTATACAAGGTGTGTCAGAAAAGTTCCAGGACTGGTATCATAGAAAATTTATTTCAAACCAAAACTTCAAACTAAGAGGTTTCACATTCAAGGTAATTTATCTTGAGTATGTAATTGTGATCTTAGCTCTCTAAAGCCATCAGATTTTTGTTACACAATTTTATATATTAACACATCCTCTGCTTCACGTCTTTCAGCAATGAGCATAGAGAAAGGAACAAACGTGAAGTTTCGAGTAGGGTTGGGGAACTTTGTCAGAAGCGCTGAAAGTGCTGCAGCAAGTCTACGGAGGTGATATGAAGTCCTGCATACATGCTTTTGAGTGTTGCAAGAGGTTTAAAGAAGGATTAGAAAAACGTGGAAGATGACTCCATAGGAGCGGAAGGCCCTCAACGACCAGGACTGAGATCAACATTGAGCGCATCAGGCAGATGGTGCGGGGCAGTTGTCGGCTGACTGTTCGAATGATGGCAAATGAGCTAGCGGCATGAATCGGGACAGTGTCTGGAAGATTCTCACTGAAGATCCAGACATGCGGAAAATCTGCGCAAAGACAGTGTCAAAACTCCCTAGTGATGAAGAATCGACGCATGCAACCTTGCCATGACATCATCGAGCGCCTTGAAACTTGAAACCGAACCAAACTTGCTAGGAAGAGTCATGGCCAGTCATCATCTCTGTCCTGGTCTTTGAGGGCCTTCTGCTCCTGGGGTCATCTTCCACGTCCTCTCATCCTTCTTTAAACCTCTTGCACCACTCAAAAACACATGATGTGAGTGACATCGTCTCATTTCCGTAGACTTAGCTTGCTGCAGCACTTTCAGTGCTTTTGAGAGTTCCCAACCGTACTCGAAACTTCAACTTTGTTCATGGTTCTGTGCTCATTATTGCTGAACGATGTGAAACAGAGGATGTGTATATATAAAATTGTGTAAAAAAGTCTGATAGCTGCAGAGAGCTAAGATCGCTGTTACATACTCAAGATAAATTACTTTGAAGGTGAAACCTCTTAGTTTGAAGTTTGGGTTTGAAATAAATCTGCTGTGACACACCTTTTTTTATGCCTCCGCCACGAAGTGGTGCCGGAGGCATTATGTTTTCGGGTTGTCCGTCCGTCCGTCCGTCCTTCCGTCCGTCCGTCCGTCCGTCCGTCCGTCCTTCCGTCCGTCCGTCCGTCTTTCCGTCCGTCCGTAATGAATTTTGTGGACAAGGTAACTATCAAAAGCTGTTGAGGTATCCTGATGAAACTTGGCATGTATGTGTATTAGGGGGTGAAGTTGTGCCTATCAACTTTTGGGTGCACGTGCTCAAGGTCAAAGGTCAAAAGGTCAAGGTCAAATACATAAAATTTCACTATTTCCACCATATCTATGCAATGCCTGAAGGTATTTTCTTGAAACTTAGTGTATACATGTATTACCCAATTTAGATTCTCTGGTGAAAGTTTGGGTCATGAGGTCAAAGGTCAAAGGTCAAAAGGTCGAGTAAAAGTATTAAAACTTCTTTTTTTCTCTGTAAATTGGAAAATTGTTCAAGGTATCTTCATGGAACATAGTATATATACATGTACTGACTGGCAGTGATTATCTAGAGAATGTAGGGTTCATGGGGTCAGGGGTCAAAGGTCAAGTGCAACACTTCAAAATTTTACTATTTCCCTCATGTTCATGCAATGCCAGCAGGATTAGTATTCTTTTTTTTACACTTGGTGTATGCATGTGTAACCTAATAGAAATTCTCTGCAGAGTTTTTTTTTCTTTTTCTTTTTTTATTGCCTCAAAGGTCAAAAGGTCAAAGATCAAGTGAAAGTGCTGAACTAACTTTTTCCTCCATATCTCGGAAGTGGCTCAATTTATCGTGAAACCTACTGCATATCTATGCATGTTCTACCTGAAAGTGATTATCTTATGAATTTTAGGGTCTAAGGCCAGATGAACATGGTAACAATTTACCATTCAGTACAGAAATTGCACTTTTTCTCCACACCGGTACCATGAAAATTACTCAATGCATAAATGTATGAATGGGTCAAAGTCAAGTTAAAGTCCTTAAATCCCCAAATACATGCTCTCCTATTCATCCAATTAAACCAAGTTCAAGGAAGGTGAACATTCAACACATTTCTGACAAACTTGTCATTTCAATATTTTGCCAGTTTTGTGAAAATGTAATCACACATTGTCCACATGGACTATCTAGACCTATTAGGAGAATCATGCATTATGGCGGAGGCATACCAGTCGCCATAGCGACATTTCTAGTTTAAACATACCTCGTATATATATATATATATTATATATATATATATATATATATATATATATATATATATATAGGTCTTGGAGAATACAACTGTAGATGAAATGTTAGAGTCTCTCATCTCAAGAAATACTTTAAACGGCAATGACTGTATATCCATACATTGGTACACCGATGTAATGAGTTAAATTCTTATGTCCGTTTCCTTTGAACATAGAAATATCAACGATCTGCAAGTAACTGACGAGTTCACGTTCCGTGGTAGAGCTATGACGAGCTACAAATTACTGGTCTTCGTAGACAACCGTGTACTCTTTATCTGTGTACGTGGGGTCGTTGGATTCATTATGCCAGGCCCGGAAATTTTGGGTTCCATGACATTTGCTCCTGCGACAATTGCTCCCATGAAATATCTGCACGCTACGCCAAACATAAATTCTACCCACAAACATATATTATCATAACCCTGATTTTAATCACCCCATCAAAATAAACCCCAAAATCTATCACAACCCATTTATCATCTTTGCAGATGCGGTGGTCATGGTAATGTAACTGCATCAAATTCCTTCAAGAAATTATCCTCTTCAGGATATACAGGCAGTTGTGCGGGATTTAGATGTTAGCCTCTTCAGGTTTGTTGAATCAAGTTCAGCGTTGCCCTTACACCCTTTTCACTATCAATTTTTAATGCAACCACGTACCGACGACCACCGTGAAAGTTCGACAATAAATGTGCATGTTTGTTTTGGTTTTCCCGTTATTTTTTCCCTTTGCACGCACAGTTGATGACATTGCGGTACACTTCGGGAAATCGGTGGCATTTGCCGTAATTGCTTCATTACCAGTATTAGCATGCTCTCTATTTATACAGCTATTGTCAATATGCACAAACTTCTAATCCATTTCGATCGTAATTAACCAAAAACCGCAGGAGTAAGTGGTAAAGGTCGACACAGCCAACTTTAAATCAAGATAGGTCTAGACGATTTCAGTAAAGTTTATTCCTGATGTTCCCTCTACATCCTCATTTATCGCGCCTCCCTCGAGCGGAATCTCCTGGGTTGTGTAGTTGTCGGTGTGGGCGCTGGTGTCCGATGCCGCATCGTTTGACTCTTCGGCGATTGTCGAATTCACCGTCATACAAAGCTGTTGGCGATGACGGCCCTTCCTCTCGTTGATGCCTTTCGAACTCCCCGGGGTTCGTGCATCACCCTTCTCGAACTCGTTGCTTTTAGCGCCATCTTTTGGCCTTTTGGTAAGCATTTCATCGTCGCACGAAGGGCTCTTTCTGTTGCCATGCCGAACCCTCGGCACTCGCACTCGCACGGCTTTCTCGACTGTCCTAGAGATACTGTTGGTGGCGCGCTGTTGTTTCTTGACCACCTGGCTGATTATTGTGGAGAGTGCCCCAATTACAGCGAAGAAGTAGACACACATGATAATCTGGAGATTAAAGATTGGCATGACATTTCAATGGATCTTAATATCGATGAAAGAGTGACAGACGAAACAGCACGAAAGAAGTGATAATTATATTTTATATTATAATATATTATTATATTCAGCAGTTGCGATCTTAACAAATTTCCATTTGTAGAGGGAGACAAACTGAAGAAACTCAAACCTGAGCATTCACCCCTCTGAATAATGTAATATCTTTCTTTCATTTATCCTATGCCTTGTCCGCCTTGGACTACTTAACTAACAATGTCGGAATTTCGGAGCTTGGGAATTTGTTCCATGTTCATCATGTCACTGCCGGCAGCCAGGGACAGCCTGGTGGTAGTGTCGCTGCCCGGAAAGCAGTAGATGACAGGTTCGAGTCCCACTGGTTCCTTTTTTCCGACATGTTTGTTAATTTACAGATCAGCAGTTGCGATCTTAACAAATTTTCATTTGTAGAGGGAGACAAACTGAAGAAACTCAAACTTGAGCCTTCACCCCTCTGAATAATATCTTTCTTTCAATTATATTTTAGTCTATAAATCTGTAAAACACCGAGCCAAGAAAAAAAAAGGCGAATAAGAAGACAGAAGAGCAGTCCAAAGGGTTGTCTAATTCTCTTTGGTTATCAGAAGTTCTTGTCTCAGTTTACGAAAAGCTCGCAACAATCTGATTTGAGTTTTCTTTCTTCCTCGGTATCTTATATACCTCATTTTAATTTCCCCCTCTCTTTCTTGTTAAGAATTGATATGCGGGTTTGCATATTCGCAGTCAAATCGACATACCCACTGGGACATGCCAACATTCAAAAAGTTTACTTGTTAATTATTTATAGCAGATTATACTACGCCACTTCACTTTTTCATCCGCATTCACGTCGTGTTTATCTTATTTGTAAATCTCTCATCACTCGCTCACATACAGTGTAGTCTGTGCATTTCGTCAGGATAATTAATTTGAAGCCCCCCCCCCAAAAAAAAAAAAAGAGGAAGAAGTAGGAATACAATATAATGAATAAGTGTATTACCCTCAAGATCCATTTATTCGCTGGGGATCCCAGGTAGTCGTTATTCGGCACGAAGTCGCCCAGTCCCACAGTGGTGAGCGCTATGACGGCGTAGTAGTGGGCTTCCGTGTACGTCCAGTTCTGCGTGAAGTGGTAGAGCACGCTGGGTACCAAGACCATGATTGAGTACGTCAGTGTGATGAAACTGATGATGGTCACCACTCTACCGATGATACTGGCGTACATCTTTTCGCTGACCCTGTGCACGGTTTTGACGTAGCGTCGCCAAGTGGCCTTAAGCAGTTCTCCGATAGAGAACATAAGACCACCGGCCAGCGGAATGCCGATGACGGCAAAGAGGACACAGAACACCTGCCCGAAGTTTGTCCGCGGTGCTAGGTTGCCAAAACCTTTGAGGGCAAGAAGAACAAATAGATTTAGGCCCACTTTGCTTGGGTTGGTAAGATTACAATAGATGGTGGACAAAATTGATATTTGTTTTTCCATGGCAAAAACTCCATGAATTCTCGTGTAAAAGTGGAAATTCTCAGAAAATTACACCCCGGCACAAATTGTATGCTGTGTTTATGCTACAATATTGGAAATGACAAAATGTAAGACTTTTGCTCTATACACCAAGATCAAAGAGTAAATTCATACGATGTCTGTGGTAGTGAAAACACTTCGAGTTAATTCGGGAAAATTTGACGAATCTTTTTTAATTGACATGAAAAACGGACCAATCGAACAGCAGCAGACGACGTGTCATAGCTAAAACAAATACCTGAAGTGCTTTCATTGATTCTGAAGAAGAGGTTAACTTGCTTTGAATTTGGGAAGTTGGGATATTTTCCGAAATCAAAGGTGGCACAGAACGCTGCTATACCCATGCCCAGTATAGAAACCATCACTGGAAAGGCATATTTAAGTTTTTAGAAGGCAAGGGTCATCGCAATTTTCGAGTTTGCCTAACTAGAAATGGTAGATGTGAATGAGCCGCAAATCGTCCGGCTGAACGCATAACACCATCACTGGAAAGGCATACTATTATCATGTAGGTCACGTAGCAATAAGGCCAAGCGAATGCTGACAATGACTTTAGCCAAAGTGTTCGGGGCGGGCAAGTGCATGAGAAACCTGGAATTTCACATTTTCTTCGACAACTTACAGTTACTATAAATGTTCTTATAGCAGATTTTTCAGATGACACGGAAAAGTGTTAGATTTACGTTACATTGGTATAGCATTTTATCCCGGCTAATATTCAGTACAACGCTCATGCAACGCTCATACGCTACATGACGATCGTAAAACAAGTGATGAATTGTATTTTTTTTTTCTAGAACACTTTTCTTTTGGTTAAATAGTGTGACTAGATTATGTCTTGTAGGCCTTTTTTCATCTCTTAACCCTAAAAGGGCCGGCTTTTTTGGCTATGCTAAGACCGGGGGGGGGGGGGGGGGGGATAGATTCCGCCCTCCCCCTCCCCGAGATCTCGGCCATCGGTTGTGCGATTGCGATGAAATTTTGCATGCGTGAGACCCACGTCATAATCTACAAGATTGTGTCATAAGATTTCTTGAAACAATCAATTTCTAATTTTTCATGCAAATTAAACTCAAGATCATATTTTAGCCTAAAAAAACATTGAGAGTCTAATTTTTGATCTGTAAATCTGTTTTAGTATATTCAACTATTGTACATCACAAAAACTTCCAAAAGTCATTTCAATTCTTATGTATTTTATTGTTTTCAGAATTTCTTATGTTTTTCTGTTTTTCAACTTTTGTTTTTTTCTTTGTTTTGTTTTGTTTTTTTTTGGAAATTGTCACTGACCACTTTTCTACCATAATTAGTATAAAATTGATCAATGAAAGTGATTAATTGTAAAAATACATGTAATCAGGTTTTTATGACTTTCATGACAGAGCACTGTTACCCATTAGAAATGTACACAAAATCACAAAATTGTGCCCGTTTTGGGGCGACATTCCGTTACAAAAATGGGCGTGGCTTTGCAAAAGTATATATGCGCGGACGTTGCAAATTTGGTCTCAAAAGTTGCGCGAGACTTGAACAAACAAAGTCAAGAAGCCTCGCGACGAGGCCTTCTCGCGTTACAGAATTATAGCGCGAAACGTCGAGGAGGGGGGGGGGGGGGCGGATTCCGCCCCCTTCCCCCGGCCCTTTTAATGTTAAATACCCTTACTCTTCAATTTCACGTCAAAACTCTCGAAAGGATAAAATTGGTACAGCGGTATTAGTCATGAGTAGAATGTGTTCATAGAACACAAGATGATCAATATCATCTTATTAATGTGATAATCCCTTCATTGTTGTTTTTTTTTTGTTTGTCTCTTTCAGAATCTGCCCTTAACTAGAAATCCATGTATATTATAGAATTTTTGTTTGTTTTATGATGCATGGTCACATTTTATACTCCCTTAAATATTACCCTCCCCACTCCACAAACGAAGAGCTAGTATTGACGTGTGATGCTGCCTGTGTATAGCGATGATGGTTAGGCGGTTAATGGAGATTTCTCGTATCATCGTGCATGTTCTAACTAAACTACACGTAGATCAAACTCTGTAAGGGTATTAATAAAATGATGATCAGTTAACTCTGAAACATTCAGGTAAGTAATAGGACATGTCGGATAGGGTAGGATATCATACGTATAATATTGTTGGAAACATGAGAACACTGAGACAAAAGTGAACATTTACTGAATAGCGTTGTGCTTGTACTTGTTCCTTT
Organism: Diadema antillarum; assembly: GCF_040938485.1. Classification (NCBI taxonomy): domain Eukaryota; kingdom Metazoa; phylum Echinodermata; class Echinoidea; order Diadematoida; family Diadematidae; genus Diadema; species Diadema antillarum. The sequence continues at coordinate 37,173 of NW_027272974.1, forward strand.
ACATGTACAGTGTATTCGCATCTTGGGGAATTGGTCAAGTAATAATACTATTGTCTATATTGATATTGCATGCTCAAATTATAAGGGTATGCAACTACAGTATATATTGTATTCATGAACAAGTTGTGCGGGTACATAAAATGATAGTTTATTATGACTGACGAACCATGGCCGATGAAAGCAAGACACAGGAACACTTGCGCCCCCCCCCCCCCACACCCCCCCCCCACCCCCCATTGTCAAATATAGGCCTATGTCTTTTACTGGACAAGTACCATTCCGTTTTAGAAAAAAAAAACAGAAGTGTCAGAAATGTAACCATGGATAATGAGAAATGAAAATCATACTATTCATTTGGATGAATTTGACATTGCAAAGGTTTGTGCCAGTGAGGGTATTTTTCCCAATTTCGGGAAATATCCCGACTGCATAGGCACATGGCTGCGACGAACCCTTTGGAAGTATTGTACGACGTTATGCTGTAGCGACGACCTTTATTGCAAGCTTCCTAACCAGTATTTAACACTCCATTAAACTCAAGTTTGCAATGCTTGTTATCAGTATATGTTTCAAGCATGTTCATTTAATGGTCTTACAAAGATGTGCTTGTATTCTTTTAATCTATACGTTAAATTCTTAATAATCTGTACTTGTCACTTTGATACTCAAAAGAACTTCAGTGTGCATTTTCTTAAAAACGGAGAATTAGATCGCACTAAGTTAACACTCTCCCAGACCAAATGTTCGAATTATTGTTCGTTTTTCTTAATTTCTGGAGTTTGGCAAATACTATTCGTAACTTGCATGCAAAAAAAAAAATGGTTTCTGAATCATACTTATCACACACATCGCGACAAAAACCTCACCTACAGTAGTGACGATGGAGAATGTGAAGACATAGGCGGCTTCAAACGACCACGTGCTGGCGATAACCGTCTGATTGCTGATTCCCCCATCCATGACGACGTCGATAGCTCGGTCGGCGTCGAAACCACCCTCGCCTATTGCACGAGTCACGATATCCATCAACTCATGCACATCAGCCTCACCAATGCAGTCATAGTCCTCGATAAGCTGCTTCAGAGCCTCGGTGAACCGCTCGGCATTGCTGACAGCGATCGGACGCTCGAGGTGACGGAACACAAAAGCGCCAGCGAAAAGGTAGACGACAAGGATAAACAGGAGAATACAGCTCTTCGCCCACGGACCCATAATCGGCAACCTCGATATCGCACTCGACCGTCTTCTCTTTTTAGCGACTGGCTTTGTGGTAGTAGTTGGCGGCTTGTGGGGCATTGACTGAGTTCGCTCATTGCAAGACTCGTTTGGTTCGAGAGCACTCATTGCTTTTATTATCAATGTCAACGACCTAATAGTGCAATGTCGTTCAACCCATGGAATTTTTTCTTGAAAGATTTAAGTGCGGGCAGTGGATACACTGTATTTGTAACACAACAGTTCAGTATAATGTTTCAGGACTCGGTTTGGCCGGCAAATTAGCTGTGTTGATTTATTTGCATGATGTTTTGCATGCTTGGAGAGAAATAAGCTCAATTATCAGCTCGACTGGTGGACAAGATCGCATAATGTTTGTATCATATGTCATGCAAATATCACATTACAGTTATATTATGTCAGAGTTGTCTTTGCAGGCATAAATCGAAGCCTTTAAATTGTTTGTTCTTTTCACCCACCTTCGCTTCGATGATCTTCAAAGTTCTCCATTGACAGGCTGGGCAGGAAATATGGTTTGCTGATTCGCCAAATTGATTTTCTCGCTACCGGTCAAAAGCGATTCCAATCTCCAACAATCGCGCAGTGTGAGCGGGACGAGTTTTAGCCAAGAAAACATGAATACTCACAATCGAACCATCTCTTACATCTGTGCTGAAACGTACTGTGAACAAAGCTTTAAAAAGCTTCCTCGTTTATGCATAGCCGAATCGTGTTTACACCTATAATACTTATGGGACATATGTTACGACAAGCACATTCGTCGTTTGTGGCTGGTACCCCAGATCTCGGCTGTCATTCACGCGATCGCGACAAAAATCGGCACACACATTGGCTGCGGTGCAAACTATAAAGCTGAGTTGTTTTCTTTAAAAAATAATGTCATTTAACCTAATTAAGTATGCGTTTCTAGGTATTACGTATACGTGCAATCGGAAATTTGCTAGAAAACACCGAGTAAAACTCCAAAATTGCATTTTTTTTGTGTACATATGCCTTTGGGTGTCCTTAGCATTATGTTACAGTGGGAAAAAATCTGAAGAATTTCCTCGTTTGAACCTAGCCGAATATTTACACATAGTTATAGTACTGATGGGACTTGCATGTTATGACAAGCGCATTCGTTGTCTGTGCTGGTACCCCACAGTCCAGCTATCTTAACCCTATACGGTAAGTCAGGATATTTGGTAAACGATAGAGCTTGGAGGGTTCTATCATCTACCTAAATCTCTCTTTTAATGTTTTGTTATGCCTCCGCCACGAAGTGGTGCCGGAGGCATTATTTTTACTTTTGTTTTTATTGTTGGGTTTGTTTTTTTTTTTTTTTTTGGATAAAATCTGTCGGCGACGCTGTTATGATCATGAAAGTTTATCATCAATTTACTTTAAATAATGAAAATTTTACTTTAAATAATGAAAGCAAAAATCATTTCATGAAAATTGACTGAAAGCTCATGTTTTTGAGCAATTTTTGTTCCGACATGGATGTACAGAATTATTCATGAGTAACTTCACAACCTCTCGCCCAGGTGTCGCAAATGTGTTGTCACAAGATGCGGCCCACGGTCCACAGCATATATTATGCAATGACTACAAGGACAGCGTGGAACTTTGACGCAATATTGTTTCTTGATTCCTAAGGTCAGCACAACAAAAGTGATTATTTTAGTACACCATTGTGTTGTAAGTCCTGTTCTCTTTATGAGCGACATTCAACATCTTTGCATCAATTTCCTTAATTAAAAAAAAAAAAATCTCTCCAGTATATGCGGCCAATTGTGCTGGATTTTAATGTCAGCATCCTCAGGTTTGTGGAATCAAGTTCACCGTTCCCTACACTCCTTTCGATATCATGCAACCACGTACTGACGACCACCGTGAAAGTTTGACAATAAAGTGTGCCTGTTTTTCCCCCCGTCATTTTTTTTTTCACGTTCAGTTGATGACATTGCGGTACATTTCGGGAAGGCGGTGCCATTTGCCGCAGTTGCTTCATACAAGTAGGCCCTACTTTCGCATTTAAACTCCCGCATGCCCTCTACAGTGCCAAGGAATAATTCTGTTCAATTTCGCTAGTAATTAAGCGAAAACGGCAGGACTAGGAGATAAAAGTAGCTACATTATACATTGTACAGAGTCGACATAGCAAACTTTAACCCTCTGTATGTCACATTAATTACCTACGCATAGGTTTTTGAATGAAATATCTGCACATTTGACTCATTGGCAGAGAGAGAGTTTTTAATCACGATAGGTCTAGACGATTTCAGTAAAGTTTATTCCTGATGTTCCCTCTACATCCTCATTTATCGCGCCTCCCTCGAGCGGAATCTCCTGGGTTGTGTAGTTGTCGGTGTGGGCGCTGGTGTCCGATGCCGCATCGTTTGACTCTTCGGCGATTGTCGAATTCACCGTCATACAAAGCTGTTGGCGATGACGTCCCTTCCTCTCGTCGGTGCCTTTCGAACTCCCCGGGGTTCCTGCATCACCCTTCTCAAACTCGTTGCTTTTAGCGCCGTCTCTGGGCTTCTCATTGAGCATTTCATCGTCACACGAAGGGCTCTCTCTGTTGCCATGTCGAACCCTCCCTCGCACCGCTTGCTCGACTGTCTTAGAGATACTGTTGGTGGCGCGCTGTTGTTTCTTGACCACCTGGCTGATTATTGTGGAGAGTGCCCCAATTACAGTGAAGAAGTAGACACACATGATAGTCTGGAGATTAAAGATTGATATGACATTTCAATGGATCTGAAAATCGATGAAAGATCAAGAGTGACAGACAAAACAACACGAAAGAAGTAATAATTAGGTTTTAGTCTACAAATCACAGAGCCAAGAAAAAAGAGGCAAATAAGGAGACAGAAAAGCAGTCCAAAAGGATTGTCTAATTCTCTTTGATTATCATAAAATCTTCTCTCCATTTACGAAAAGCTCGCAACAATCTAATAGGCCTATGAGTTTTCTTCTTTTCCCGATATCTTATACCTCGTATTAAGTTTCCCCTCTCTTTTAATGAATTCATATGCGGGTTTACATTCGCAATGAAAACTACTCACCGGATATGCCAACATTGCTTGTTCATTATTATAGCAGATTATTCTACGCCACTTCACACTTTCATCTGCATTGGATAGCTCGTGTTTATCTTATTTGTAAATCTCTCATCATTTATCCCCGCGTTCACATTGGTCCCCGCAACGCGGGGAAAGTCCCGAGCTGTGTAAGATCGTCAGGATCATTACTTTGGAACCCCCTCCCCCGCAAAAAAGAAGACGTAGAAGCAAGAATACAATATAATGAATAAGTGTTTTACCCTGAAGATCCATTTTTTCGCTGGGGATCCCAGGTAGTCGTTATTCGGCACGAAGTCGCCCAATCCCACAGTGGTGAGTGCTATGACGGCGTAATAGTGGGCTTCCGTGTACGTCCAGTTCTGCGTGAAGTGGTAGAGCACGCTGGGTACCAAGACCATAATAGAGTACGTTGGTGCGATGAAACTGATGATGATCACCACTCTACCGATGATACTGACGTACATCTTTTCGCTGACCTTGTGCACGAATTTGACGTAGCGTCGCCAAGTGGCCTTAAGCAGTTCTCCGATAGAGAACATTAGACCACCGGCCAGCGGAATGCCGATGACGGCAAAGAGGACACAGAACACCTGCCCGAAGTTTGTCCGCGGTGCTAGGTTGCCAAAACCTTTGCGGGCAAGAAGAACAAATAGATTTAGGCCCCCTTTGCATGGATTGGAAAGATTTAATACAATAGAATGTGGACAAAATTGATATTTGTTTTTTTTTTTCATGGCAAAACCTCCAGGAATTCTCGTGTTAAAGTTGAAATTCTCAGAAAATTACTACATGTACTCGGCACAAATTGTATGCTGTGTTTATGCTACAATCTTGGAAATGACAAAATGTAAGACTTGTACTCAATACACCAAGATCAAAGAGAAAATTCATACGATTTCTGCGGTAGTGAAAACACTTCGTGTTAATTCTGGAAAAATTGAAGAATTGTTTATTGACATAATAAATGGACCTATGACAGCAGCAGACGACGTGTCATAGCTAAAACAAAATATCTTGAAGTGCTTTCATTGATTCTGAAGAAGATGTTAACTTACTTCGAATAGGGGAAATTGGGATATTCTCCGAAAGCAAAAGTGGCCCAGAACGCTACTATACCAGTGCCCAGTGTAGAAACCATCGCTGTAAAGGCATATTTAAGTTTTTAGAAGGCAAGGGCCATCGCAATTTTCGAGTTTGCCTAACTAGAAATGGTAGATGTGAATAAGCAGCAAACCACCCGCCCCAAACACTTTGACCACAGTCATTGTCATCATTTGCTTGGCCTTGCTGAACTTCATAATGTCTTTCCAGTGATGGTGTTATTTGGTCAAAGTGTTTGGGGCGGGCAAGTGCATGAGAGACCTGAAATTTCACCATTTTTTGTTTTTGACAGCTTGTCGTTACTATACGAGTAGATTTTTTTTAATAGCAGATTATTCAGATTAAATGGAAAGGCGCTACATTTGCTTTGCATCGGTATAGCATTTTATCCCGGCTGAATTTCAGTACAACGCTCACACATCGCTCATGCAACACTCATATGCTACATGACAGTCGTAAAACAAATAATGATTTTGTATTTTTTTTTCTAGAACACTTTTTGTTAAATAGTGTGATTAGGTATATCTTATAGGCCTCCTTTCTTTTCTTAAAACTCCTTTACATCACACGTACTCTCCAATATCAAGTCAAAACTTTTGAAAGGATAAAGTTGGTAGAGCGGTGTTTAGTCATGAGTAGAATGTGTTCATAGAACACAAGATGATCAATTCCAACTTATTAATTACAATCCCTTCATTTTTGTTGCAATGTTGGCACTGTTTTACATCTCGTTTTCTGTCACATTCATTGAACACAAATGCACAGAACCCTATCCAATTCAGAGCCTCTTTTCTCAGTAAACACTTTTCCAGAGTGTGTGCTTTTCTTCCAACATGTAGATAGGTAAGGAGTGCCATTTTTTTTTCTAGAACACTTTTTGTTAAATAGTGTGATTAGGTATATCTTATAGGCCTCCTTTCTTTTCTTAAAACTCCTTTACATCACACGTACTCTCCAATATCAAGTCAAAACTTTTGAAAGGATAAAGTTGGTAGAGCGGTGTTTAGTCATGAGTAGAATGTGTTCATAGAACACAAGATGATCAATTCCAACTTATTAATTACAATCCCTTCATTTTTGTTGCAATGTTGGCACTGTTTTACATCTCGTTTTCTGTCACATTCATTGAACACAAATGCACAGAACCCTATCCAATTCAGAGCCTCTTTTCTCAGTAAACACTTTTCCAGAGTGTGTGCTTTTCTTCCAACATGTAGATAGGTAAGGAGTGCCATTTGAATTGAGTTATTCATCATTATCTTTCAGAACCTGCCCTTAACTAGAAATCCATGTGCATCAACTTTTTGTTTCTTTTATGATGCATGGTCACATTTTATACTCCATTACCCTCCCCACTCCACATACGAAGAGCTAGTATTGACGTGTGATGCTGCATGTGTAAAGCGATGATGGTTAGGCGGTTAATGGAGATTTCACGTATTACCATACTTAAAACTTAACTACAGGATGTATGTAGATCAATCTCGATAAGAGTATGATAAACTGATGATCAGTTAACTCTGAAACATTCAGATAAGTAATAGGACATGTCGTATATAGGAAATTATACGTATACTATGCTATCGTTGGCAACATGTGGACACTGAAACCAGAGACTCCAACCCAAAGCACCTTCTGATCTGGAGATTCTCCCGCCTGAAACCCCTAGCAAACGGGAGACTCCAAGTTGATGTGTGCGAAGCGCGAAATTCCTAGGGTTGTAGATGCTCTCTGGTGCTATCTAAGGCTTATTTCTTCAACATACAATAGCAATAAGTAAGAAATCCTTTCCAACGGGAGACACAGAGCCAGGGCGGGAGAACGGGAGATTTTGCAAAAATGGGTTTTCGGCGGGAGAGTTGGAGTCTCTGTGAGACGCAAGTGACCAATACTGAATAGTGTTGTACTTGTACTTTACAATATGTATTCGCATCTCTGGGAATTGGTCAAGTGATAATACCATTGTCTGTAGATATGGCATGCACACATTATAAGGGTATGCAACTATACAGTATATTTTATTCATGAACAAGTTGTGCGGGTACATAAAATGATAGTGTATTATGAGTGACTGATGAACCATGGCCGATGAAAGAAGGACACAGGAACACTTGCATCCCACCCCCCTTCCCCGATCGTCAGATGTAAAGGAATGGGATGTCTTTTATTGGATATGTACCATTCCGTGTTAGAAATAAAACAGAAATATAAGAAATGTTACCATGAATAATGAGAAATGCAAATCATACTTCAATAATTTGGATGAATTTGACATTACAAAGGTTTGCGGCATTCCTCGTTTCCGACAATTTCCTGAATGCATAACCACATGCGAAGCACCCTGTGGAAGTATATTGTATGGCGTTGTGCTGTCTCGACCTGACGACCTTTGACATAAGGAAATTGCAACAACTCTCAACCAGTATTTGATACTCCATTAACCTTAGCTTTGCAATGTTTGTTATCAGCGAATATATTTTAATTCAGTTTAATGATCTTACAAAAACATGTCTGTGTTTTTTATAATCTATTGATACATTAACCTGTTAATATTCATATGTAGCTTGCCACTCAGATACTCGCAAGAACTTCAGTGTAGGCCCTACATTTCCTTTAAGAACTGAGAATTAGATCGCATTAAGTGAAGACTCTCCCTGGCCAGAATGTTCGAATTTTGTTCGTTTTTCTTAAAATATGGAGTTGGGTAAACATATGCAACATGCATGCAAAAAAAAAAAAATACTTGTAGTTTCTGAATCATACTTATCACACACATCGCGGCAAAAACCTTACCTACAGTAGTGACGATGGAGAATGTGAAGACATAGGTGGCTTCAAACGACCACGTGCTGGGGATAGTCGTCTGATTGCTGATTCCCCCATCCATGACGACGTCGATAGCTCGGTCGGCGTCGAAACCACCCTCGCCTATTGCACGAGTCACGACATCCATCAACGCACGTACATCGGCCTCACTAATGCAGTCATAGTCCTCGATAAGCTGCTTCAGACCGTCGGTAAACCGCTCGGCATTGCTGACAGCGATCGGACGCTCGAGGTGACGGAACACAAAAGCGCCAGCGAAAAGGTAGACGATGAGGATAAACAGGAGAATACAGCTCTTCGCCCACGGACCCGTAATCGGCAACCTTGATATCGCACTCGACCGTCTTTTCTTTTTAGCGACTTCCTTTGTGGTAGTAGTTGGCGGCTTGTCGGGCATTGACTGAGTTCCCTCATTACAAGACTCGTCTGATTCGAGAGCATTCATCATCTTCCTCATCGCTTTTACTATCAATGTCAACGACCTAATAATGCAATGTCATTGAACCCACAGATTTTTTTTTTCTTGAAAGATTTAAGTGTGCGGTGGATATTTGCAACACAACATTTCAATATAATGTTTCAGGACTCGGTATAGGCTGGCAAATTATCTGTGTTGATTTCCTTGAATGATGCCTTGCCTTCTTGATGAGAAAGAAGCTCATTCATCAGCCGAACTGGTGGACAGGATCGCAAACGATTATATCATTAAGTATGTCATGCAAATATCACATTGCAGTTATAATTGTTATGTCAGAGTTGTCTTTGCAGACATAAATGGAAGCCTTTAAATTGTTTGTTCTTTTCACCCACCTTTGCTTCGATGATCTTCAAAGTTCTCCATTGACAGGCTGGGCAGGAAATACGGTTTGCTGATTCGCCAAATTGATTTTCTCGCTACCGGTCAAAAGCGATACCAATCTCCAACAATCGCGCAGTGTGAGCGGGACGAGTTTTAGCCAAGAAAACATGAATACTCACAATCGGGCCATCTATTACATCTGTGCTGAAACGTACTGTGAACATAGCTTCAAAAAGCTTCCTCGTTTATACGTAGCCGAATGTTTACACCTATAATACTGATGGGACTTGTATGTTACGACAAGCACATTCGCTGTTTGTGCTGGTACCCAGATCTCGGCTGTCACTTACGCAATCGCGACAAAAATCTGCACACACATTGGCTGTGGTTGTCTTCTTTAAAGAAATGTCATTTAACCTAATTTATGCTTATCTAGGTATTACGTATACGTGCAATTGGACTATTTGCTAGAAAACACAGTAAAAATCCAAAATTGCAGGTTTTTTTTTTACATATGCCTTTTGGTGTCCTTAGCATGATTATGTTAGTGGAAAAAAATCTGAAGGATTTCCTCGTTTAAACGTAGCCGAATGTTTACACCCATAGTACTGATGGGACTTGTATGTTACGACAAGCACAAGGATCGTTATTTGTGCTGGTACCCCAGAGTCCAGCTATCTTACACCAACACCGTAGGCCGGGATATTATGGTACCTAATTCTCTGTTTTAGTTTTTGTTTTTTACTTTCGTTTTTATTGTTTCTTTCCATATGATTTATGGCGACGCTGTTCCGATCATGAAAGTTTATTATTAATTAACTTTAAGCAACGAAAAAGAAAAAAAAAGATGATTTCATGAAATTTGACGGAAAGCACGATGTTTTTGAGCAATGTTTGTTCCGACATGCATGTGCAAAATTATTTATGAGTAACGTGACAACCTCTCGCCCGGGTGTCGCAAATTTGGTGCCACAAGATGCGGGAGACTCCAAGGAAAAACAAAAGTTGTAAAAAACCACACGGCGATAGCTTTTAGCAATGGCGACGTATCGCGCGTAATATCGAGGGGGCCAAGGGGGGGGGGGGGGCAACCTAGTTAGGGTTAAAATCATGTCGTCTGAGTAAAGGGACAAGGCCGCCACCTACTGTCATCTCCGACCAAGTGGCAGGTCAGGGAATAAGTCTATACTATACATTAGTGAGAAGTCATCTGTTGGATCATACAAAATGTAATGTATCTATTTCAGATTGCAGTGCAACTCCACCATGTTTACGGTTTTCAGGTTAAACGACTCACAAAATAAAGTGAATTAAGACAAACAGAGTAGTAATTGTTTTAAGAAAATTAGAGACATGAAATAACTTCTTACGGGTTTCTTTGCACGTTTTCATGGGTTATAGTAATATTAGTTGCAAATACGTATGCAAATTACCTTAGATTACGTGACTTCATTTATTCACACTTTTTGTAACTAGAATTGTGCAAAATATTGATGATACGTTTTGGAGTGACAGCAACTAGCGTCCCTTAAATTGTTTGTTCTTTTCACCCACCTTTGCTTCGATGATCTTCAAAGTTCTCCATTGACTGGCAGAAATGGTCTGCTGGTTGGCCAAATTGATTTTCACGTTACAGGTCAAAAGCGATTCCAATCTCCAACAATCGCGCAATGTGAGCGGGACGAGTTTTAGCCAAGAAAACATGAACACTCACAATCGAACCATCTCTTACATCTGTGCTGACACATACTGTGAACCCCCCCCCCCCCCCCCTAGCTCTGCGCGGGTCACAATGAGGAGCAATTGGAGTCTGACGATGACCATAGTCACACGTCACCATCATCATCACCTGTCGCGGAACGCACACACCATTCTAACGATGTTCCAACGAACGACGTAAACGGGTTACTCTGTTCACAGCTGGATGAATACAGGAAGAAACACAAACAAGTGTTCACGGCTTCTTGTTCCATTTCGGAATCGAATCCTATTCATGCTATTGAAGATCCCCGCTTGAGTGTTCAGGCACCCCAGACAGATACGGAAAACAAGCCAGTGAATTCTGCTACGTGAAACAACACCCTGGCGAGTCAGACGGATGACGAAATCAAAATGTTTGTCAATCCATCAAACAATACCACTCAAGAATGCCAAACAGAAGCGACTGGTTTAGTTTACAATGACGCATCTCGTCAACCAAACAGCGACTTCAAGGCAGATATCCTACTAGTTGGAGACTCAATGGTCAAATACATAGACTCGAAAAAAAAAACTATCACGAAGGAAAGTGGTATTGTGCAGATCTTTTTCCTGTGCTAGAATTGATGATGCCTTTGAAATAGCCAAAGATCTAGCTGGGAAACACAACGTGTCGGAAATCATTTTCCATCTTGGCACCAATAACATAGCTGATGACGAGCCAAATGAAATCGTCACCAAATTGGCATCACTCTGCGACTACATGCAAAAGTCATTTGCAGAGCTCAAGACAATCACAATCTCAACGATAATCCATCGTAGACAGGCCCCGCAGACAATTTCCTGGAAGACCCATCGCTAGACGCTGACCTCAAACTTCTGGCCAATCAGCGAGCATAGAACATCATTGACAACGACTGCATAGATACCAATACCCGAATCGCCGTAGATGGCGTACATCTAAACGCACACGGGATAAAAGTCTTCGCGCAAAACCTTGTCCAACACATTAGGTCGACAATCAGTGACGATGCATCGCCTTTTCGCCGACGGCAAGACTGGCATCGCAGGAAGAAGACTCCGAAGGGCAGGGTTTTTCCGCGAGATTGGATGGACTGCCTGCAGACCGCGAAGACGCTATTAGCTCAGCAGAATCACTGAATTATGTCGCGAACGAAGAGAACATAGAAGAGATTCAACGTAATGAAACAGAACCTGTGAATAGCAAAGACAGTTATCACGAACTCATTGATGGTGTAATTCCCAAAGTTTGTTCTTCTACGTTAAGAATATGTCATGTTAACATAAACTCTCTTCCGAATAAAACAGATGAATTGAGTTCGTTGTTAGGTAATGATCCTTTTGATATTGTAGCTATTAGCGAAACTCATTGTGATGCAACAATTTCAGATACGGATTTATTTATAGACAATTTTATTGTGATACGTATATAAAGATCGATCAAGACATGGGGGAGGAGTCGCGCTTTATGTAAGAAATAGCTTAAATTTCTGCCAAATGAATATCTGGGGAAATGATTTGGTGGTCATCTGGATTAAAGTTAAATTAAAACGAATAAATCCAGTGTTTGTAAGTGTAATCTACCGACCTCGAAACTCATCCAATAGTTGTTGTTTTTTTGTTGTAATATTATCAGGCATGCTTCACTGTATAAGCGAAAATGAAGGAGAAATCATAATAGTTGGTGATTTAAACTGCGATCTCCTTCCCGCAGTTTTTTGTCAGTTATGAATACTAATCTCGTACATCAGCTTATTGATGAACCAACTTGCGTAACGCCTAACTCTAAGACATTGATCGATCACGTGTATACTCATCCAACCCCGAAGAATACCAGGTGACTTGGGTTTTTGAGACACATATAAGTGACCATTATCTGATTTTTACTGTTTTTGGTACTACGAAGGTAGAGACCAAACATTTTGAAAATGTAATTGAGTATAAATGTTACAGACAATTTTCACAAGAGAATTTTGTCAATATGTTACGAAACTTCCCTTTTTTTAGACATTGTAGATGATACCGATCCGAATAATGCTTTAAAAATGTGGTATGACTTGTATGTGACAGCTGTCAATGAACACGCTCTTCTGAAGAGGAAGCGCCTTAGGTCAAAGTTATGTCCGTGGGTGACTGGCGACTTAATAGACACCATGAATAAGCGTGACTGGTACTACAAGATGTCAAAAAAGTCAGCAGTCCACAAAACTCTCATTTCTGGCTCATGAATAAATCCCTGAGGAATTAAATTTCCACTAAAATCAAGGAAGCCAAAAATTATTATGTAAATTGTAAGTGAAAATGTTGGTACTCCGACCGCCATGTGGAAACCATTAAAGCTTATTTCATCATCGAAGAATGACAGTCAGATTAAGCTTGAAGCAAATGGTGAAGAAGTGTCTGATGCAGAAGAAATAGCTCAGCAAATCAATGATTACTTTGTAAATACAGTTGATGTTGTTTAATCCAACAAATTTTGATATTTGTGAAAATAGCTGTGACATTAATCAGTTTCATAATGGAGGGGCTGTCGGTTATGTTCCCCCTGACATCTCATATTTTGATCTCCCTGATGTAACAGATGAATTTGTTGTTAAAGAAATCAACCGTATTCCAGTTAAAAAGGCTGCTGGTCCTGATGGCGTTTCTATAAAATTATTGAAATATGCTTGCAATGCCCCGAATGTAATTCAAAGATTAACGCATATACTCAATCTATTACTGGATCACGGTGAATTTTTGGAAGATTGGAAAATCGCACGAGTTCAACCCATACACAGAGCAGGAAGTAAATCAATTGTTGACAATTATCGACCTGTCTCATTGCTATCAATATTGTCTAAGAAACTAGAAAAAGTTGTTAATGTATCATTCCAAGATTATCTGATCAAAAACAAGGTATTACCAGATAGACAATTCGGTTTCCGACCAAATCATTCGTGAGAAGCCGCCTCTCTTTGTATGGTTGATCAATGGTCTCAGAATGTAGATCATGGATACTTAAATGGTGTTGCATTTATTGACATGAGAAAAGCCTTTGATGCAGTGAACCACGAAATATTGTTACTGAAATTGAAGTTTGTAGGTTGCACAAATAGAAGTGTAAGATGGTTTACTTTTTATTTAAAAGGTAGAAGTAAATTTGTATGTGTAAAGGGGAAAAAGTCATCCACCATACCTCAGAGCAATACACCATGGAGTCCCACAGGGTTCAGTGTTGGCGCCATTACTTTTCTCCATATTCATTAATGATTTACCCATGAGTATAAATCAATATCCACAATGGAGAAATGTTTCTTTTCGCAGACGACGCGACTTTGTGCGAGGGAGAAGCATGGATGAAATTCAGTCAAAACTGAACCATGCTCCTAATGAGGTTTACACATGGACCCCCCAAAACAAACTGCTTCTGAATATTAATAAGACTTAAGTGATGGTAATTAGGTCTAAGCAAAAAGTCCAAACCTTAAATGGTAGCAAATTATATGTACAGATTAGATTAATTCCAATCGAATGTGTTTCTCAGTATAAATGTCTTGGAATTATGATAGACGATAATTTACAGTTCACTAAGCATGTTCATATAGTCGCCCTGCAAGTAAAGCAAAAATTAGGTATTCTTAGAAGGCTCAAGGGAACGTTCAACACTCATTATCTCAGCCTATTATATTGGGGCTATATCCTCACACATGCCTTGTATTGTTGCAATGTATGGACCAACAATTCACAACAAAATTATGAAGTCATCAACAGGTTACACAAACGAGCCGCTTACATTATAACTGGCTGTTCACGGGAAACCCCATCCGAGCAAGTGCTCAATCAACTTAATTGGCAACCGCTACAAAAAATTGTATTCAAAAGCAATGGCATGCTTGACATTTAAATGTTTGCACCACCTTGCACCCTCTTTATCAGTAAATAAGTTTGTTATGCATGATACAGTAGCGCAACGCGTAACACGCAACTCGCATCAGTGCAAACTTGAGATCCCGAGATGTAATACCGAATTTTACAGGAGATCATTTATGTGCACAGCGGTATCTCACTGGAATAACTTGCCATTAGAGACACGATATTCGCCCAACTTATATGTTTGTTAAAAAGTAGACTATGATATGTGTGGGTGTAGAGACACGATGTTTCCCCAACTTAGGTTTGTTCAAAAGTAGATTATGATATGTGTGTTTTTTATAGCGAGAAATAATTTTACTCAATGACTAATACCTACACAGTTTTATCAATTTGTGCAATAGATACTATTGTTCATCATTTTTCCCAATTTCAATAGAATAAGAAATATGAGAAATGAAATAATTATAAAGAGTGGTATTATGTTGTAGGGAGGAAAATGTATATTCAGTGTAACTTGGATTAAGTGAATAGTGTCTTTATTCGATTGAAATAAGAAAGTGAGCCATTTCGTAGGATTATAATAATTTGTGATTGAAGGGCATATTTATGAAAGTTATGAAATAAGTGATTTAAAAAATTAAGTTGGGAGAGAACTTAGTTGAAATGACTGAGAAATTGCTCGAAGAATATCGCAATGCAGCATCGAGATTTGCGAGGAGCTGTCGTTTCGTAGATATTACACGTAAATGATGTAAATTTCGCAATATGTTATCATCGTCATGATGTCATCGAATTTTGGAATGCATCCTATGTCTCTGAAAGAGTTGTAACATAGTGAAATTTGGGGGAGAAGTGGCCAAGTACAAGCGACAAATTTATGGATGAGTTCAAAATTTATGAGGGTACACATGAGAAAATGACAGGCAGACCACTCGACCACTTCACCAAATATTCCCCCATAGACTTAAAACGTGAGCTTTGACTACTTCTGAAGTCCAATTTTCAATCGAAATTTACTCCATGATCTCGACGTATGATTGAAAAATGGAAGGTATTTCTTTCGAAAGCTTGTGGTTTCAGCCATAACATATTACAATTTAGAAGGAAAACGAGCTTAGATAACCGAGATTCAGCTAAAAAAAAATGCAATGTAAGATCCAGATTTGAGAAAAATTCTCCTCCCATAGGCATAACACGTAAACCAGGTAAATTTTGCAATGTCTCCTTTAATCGAACCTTTTGACCATGACGACGTCATTCAATTGCAAAATGGTTGTTACGTAACGAAAAAAAATTGTCTCAGCTATAACATACTGAAATTTGGGAGAAAATCGACCAAGGATAAGCGACATAAGCACGAATGAAGTACAAAATCGATACACACATGAGAATTCAAATTGTTTATTTCAAACGCCAATATTTCATTTCATTTCATTTCATTTCATTTATTTATTGTCCATAAAATGGAAATTTTTTGTGATTCAAGTGGCATACAATGTACATAGATACACATATATAACATACACATTTCAGAATGAAGTACAGAAAATACAACAACACACATCCTTAATTCATATAAAGTAACACAGAGAAACTTAACACTCAGTAACAAAATATACATCCATGACATCCAGCATTGCACCTGTTTTTGTTTTTTATATCTGTCCAGGCATTATATATACATGTATATATATAGTTATCAATTGTAAAACACAATGAAATATAGGGGGGGGGGGAATAAGGCTGATGCAGCACATACAAACAAATACTGATATATCATCTTAAAAAACCTGAAACACTACAATGAATAAAAGAGTTACTACCTGCATAAAACTCTTCTTAAAGAGACCCAACAAATGGAACAACATCCCACAGAGAACGTGGCTGAAACAGCACACACAAGAATGTGCCAGGTTCAGGGCATACAAGAATGTAACAGCTACAGCTACGGCTACAGCACAAACAAGAATGCGAGTGGTGAAGTACATGTACACACACCCGAGCATGCTATCCAGACAGGGGATGATTTGTGCACGATATCATTATACTCATCCTTCCTAATAATTTTCTGTCTACAGATACCATCCCATAAATATTGCACACCAGTAATTTTACTTACTTATTTCAGTATCCTTATAATTTGAGCAAATTTCCCTTTTCTAAGACTGCTATACAAACCCAAACATCTTTTAACACAAATATACTCTCCATATTACGGAGTAAAACGTAAAAGGTAGTGTCAACAAAAAAACAGTACTGTGGCTGAAATGAAAACATTGGTCAGTAAGAGTGACAAAAACATGATATCAGAAATTTCCTGAACATAATACATAGTCTGACCACATGTTGTAGGAATAAAAAAACACTCTACAAAACATAATTATACATCACTGATCTTTCCTTTCAAATACTTATCAAAATTGTTATTAGAAATGAAACAAGCAAGGAATTCAAAAACCTGTTTTTTCTGCCCCTGGAAGACTATGATCTCCCACTCCTCCTTTACACATCATTCTCAAACAAGGGGTGATCTCCACATGAAATAATGACTGATCGGCCACTTTGACGCGTCAAATCATATCTACAACTCATATGCTTTCAGATTTTGTAACAATAAATGGTGGTTACCACGCATCCTAAGTAGCTACAAGTGATCGAAAGTAGGCTTCATTTTGGCACATTTTGACTGCATATGGCCATAGACGCGCGCGGATGTTTACGTTTAATGCTTGCATACGGCCTTGTTCTTGAATAAAATGACTGAAAATTAGTGAATTGAAAGATTATGGTGTCAGGAATCCAAAACAGTTGAAAACAGTGTTTCTGGCTTCCGTATACGTGCTGTGCGCGCGGAAACGCGGGCGCGCACGCTTACGCGCAGACATTTTTGAAATGCTCAAAATGGTCTGAAACGTACTCATTACATGTCAAAAGTTGATTTTGAGCATTTTTTGAAATTTTGACGGGCGTACGCCAAGTCACGTGACATCATCTGATAGATAATGACATGATGATTACCAGTATACTTGGGTGACCCGCACCTCGTCATAGTTAATGTTTGCCCATATATGAATCACATTTCGTCACTGAAATTATTTGAAATCCAACTCACATACAGGAAAAATGCTGAAAATTCCAATGGAATCACAAGTTCACTGATCGATATGGAAAATTTGCAGCTATCGTCGTCGAACGCGAACGATGCGAAAAAGTTGCGCGCTAAGGAAGGGGCCCGCAACTCGTCACCCGCTCTCCCATAGACTTAGCACGTAAAAGACGTGTGCGGGTGACAGTGATGTTCCCATAGACATACACGTAAAAGATGCGTGAGGGTGACTTATAACACGTATTCCTATAGCCCTATGAAAATTTCAGATTTTCGCGAAAAACTGTTCGGTTTTCACCACAATTTGCTTGATTGTGGTAGCCCTGCCAAGTTTCAAGCGTACAGAACACAGTCCCGGGCATACATTTTTTGCTTAGTGCGCTCAAAACAATTTTAAGTGGGGTGACGGTATTCGGGCCCCTGACGAGGTGCGGGCACCTACTATACCAAGTTTCATGGATTTTTGATGATTAGTATTGAAGATATCATTGATAACATGTTTTCATGGTCAAAATACAAAATGGCGTCTAGATGACGTCACGGTTGACTGACCAAAATGAATGGAGAAAATGTCAGACAAGTCTGCAAGATGAAGATACTGTAAAGATTTGACTGGGATTGGATCAGTAGTTTTGGAGAAAAACGGTGACATAGAATGTACACAAATAAAGGAAAATAAATAAAGATCCGATACCAATACAATAGGTGATATGCATGTTATGCATATCACCTTTAATGATTTCATGAAATTTGACTGAGAGCACAATGTTTCTGAGCAATTTTTGTTGCGACATGCATGTACAGAATTATATATGAGTACCATCACAACCTCTCGCCCAGGTGTCGCAAATGTGGTGTCACAAGATGCGGTCCACGGTCCACAGCATGCAATGACTATTTGTACAAGGACAGCGTGGAACTTTATTGTTTCTTGATTCTTAAGGTCAGCACAACAAAAGTGATTATTTTAGTACACCATTGTGTTGTAAGTCCTGTTCTCTTTATGAGCGACATTCAACATCTTTGCATTAATTTCCTTAATTAAAAAAAAAAAAATCTCTCCAGTATATGCGGCCAATTGTGCTGGATTTTAATGTCAGCATCTTCAGGTTTGTGGAATCAAGTTCACCGTTCCCTACACTCCTTTCGATATTATGCAACCACGTACTGACGACCACCGTGAAAGTTTGACAATAAAAAATGTGCCTGTTTGTTTCTTTTTTTCCCCGTTATTATTTTTTTTCACGTTCAGTTGATGACATTGCGGTACATTTCGGGAATTAAGTGGCATTTGCCGTAATTTCTTCATTCAGTACTTTTGCATTTAAGTCCTGCATGCTCTCTACAGTTGCAATATACTTCTGTTCAATTTCGCCAGTAAGTAACCGAAACCGCAGGAGTAAGTGATAAAGGTAGCTATACTAAGGGTCCCACAACAAACTTAAGGTCTAAATAGGTGGGCAAACAATGGGTCTAGACGATTTCAGTAAAATTTATTCCTGATGTTCCCGCTACATCCTCATTTATCGCGCTTCCTTCGAGCGGAATCTCCTGGGTTGTGTAGCTGTCGGTGTAGGCGCTGGTGTCCGATGCCGCTTCGTTTGACTCTTCGGCGATTGTCGGATTCACCGTCATACAAAGCTGTTGGCGATGACGTCCCTTCCCCTCGTCGATGCCTTTCGAACTCCCCGGGGTTCTGGCATCACCCTTCTCTAACTCGTTGCTTTTAGCGCCGTCTCTTGGCCTTTTGGTAAGCATTTCATCGTCGCACTTAGGGCTCTTTCTGTTGCCATGCCGAACCCTCGGCACTCGCACTCGCACTGCCTGCTCGACTGTCCTAGAGATACTGTTGGTGGCGCGCTGTTGTTTCTTGACCACCTGGCTGATTATTGTGGAGAGTGCCCCAATAACAGCGAAGAAGTAGACACACATGATAATCTGGAGATTAAAGATTGGCATGACATTTCAATGGATCTGAATATCGATGAAAGATCAAGAGTGACAGATAAAACAGCACGAAAGAAGTGATAATTATATTTTAGTCTATAAATCTGTAAATCACTGAGCCAAGAAATAAAAAGGCGAATAAGAAGACAGAAGAGCAGTCCAAAGGGTTGTCTAATTCTCTTTGGTTATCAGACAAGTCAGAAGTTCTTGTCTCAGTTTACGAAAAGCTCGCAACAATCTAATTTGAGTTTTCTTTCTTCCTCGGTATCTTATACCTTCCCTCTCTTTCTTGTAAAGAATTCACATGCGGGTTTGCATTCGCAATCAAACCGACATACCCATTGGACATGTCAACATTTAAAAAGTTTGCTTCTTAATTATTCATAGCAGATTATACTACGCCACTTCACTTTTTCATCCGCATTTGATACCTCGTGTTTATCTTATTTGTAAATCTCTCATCACTCACTCACATACAGTGCAGTCTGTGCAATTCGTCAGGATCATTACTTTGGAACCCCCCCCCCCCCCCAAGGAAGTAATAATACAATGTAATAGATAAGTGTATTACCCTCAAGATCCATTTTTTCGCTGAGGATCCCAGGTAGTCGTTATTCGGCACGAAGTCGCCCAGTCCCACAGTGGTGAGTGATATGACGGCGTAATAGTGGGCTTCCGTGTACGTCCAGTCCTGCGTGAAGTGGAAGAGCACGCTGGGCACCAAGACCATAATAGAGTACGTTGGTGCGATGAAACTGATGATGATCACCACTCTACCAATGATACTGACGTACATCTTTTCGCTGACCCTGTGCACGAATTTGACGTAGCGTCGCCAAGTGGCCTTAAGCAGTTCTCCGATAGAGAACATCAGACCACCGGCCAGCGGAATGCCAATGACGGCGAAGAGGACACAGAACACCTGCCCGAAGTTTGTCCGCGGTGCTAGGTTGCCATAACCTTTGAGGGCAAGAAGAACAAATAGATTTAGGCCCACTTTGCATGGGTTGGTAAGATTACAATAGAAAGTGGACAAAATTGATAATTTTTTTCCATGGCAAAAACTCTAGGAATTCTCGTGTTAAAGTGGAAATTCTCAGAAAATTATAACTCGGCACAAATTGAATGCTGTGATTATGCTACAATCTTGGAAATGACAAAATGAAAGATTTTTTGCTCAATACACCAAGATCAAAGAGTAAATTCATACGATGTCTCCGGTAGTGAAAACACTTGGTTATAATTCGGGAAAATCTGACGAATCTTTTTTATTGGCATAATAAATGGACCAATCGAACAGCAGCATACAACGAATCATAGCTGAAACAAATATCTGAAGTGCTTTCAGTGATTCTGAAGAAGAGGTTAACTTTCTTCGAATTTGGGAAATTGGGATACTTTCCGAAAGCAAAGGTGGCACAAAACGCTGCTATACCAGTGCCCAGCATAGAATCTATCACTGTAAAGGCATATTTAAGTTTTTAGAAGGCAAGGGCCATCGCAATTTTCGAGTTTGCCTAACTAAAAAAGGTAGATGTGAATAAGCAGCAAACCACCTAGTCTAGCAGGCAACGTATTTTTAGCCTAAATCAGTCCTTGATTGTGGAAAGACAGTTGTCTGTTAACAAATCTCGAAGTTTCATTGGCTGAGCACCAGTGTCAATCAAAACACATCACAGAGCCTGAACGAATTCTAGTCTACTCTCCTGGGCATAATACAGATTATCTTTCAATGAAAACAGAATTTCCCTTTCTCTTTCACATTATTATAGTATTTTGACATTCTTTTCATTCATTTTGAGGTGTATAACATCTTACCTTTATACTTCAAATAAAAGAATAATAGCAGTCAAAGCAACTACATGCATGTGAACATTCATGAGGGTTCTGCACGTGGAAATTACTCAAAAATTACTGCCGAATGCAAACCTTTCACTGTTATAAAGTCTACGAGATATTGACTATGACTGTCAGTTCTGACAGTTTAATTGATTATATTTCTCCCATTGGCAATTTTGTCACTTCGAAATACTCTATATTTTCAGATTAAATCTATTAAGATGTTTGCTAAATATCAATAAAATTGGCAGTCAAGATAACAATCTCTTTTGCCATGCACCATCGACATTCAACTGGCATTCCCTGACGTTTTCTTGGGTGATCACACTGTCACGGGAAAACTCGTCCGTGGTACATTTCCTGTGAAAGGGAAAAGAGAGGATTTGCGACACAAAAGGATTCCTGCAATGCCAAAGTGCCAGAGGAATATGGTGCATTCTATTTCTTTGCAATCATGAAATGTCAGTCTACATAGATACTGATTAACATTTTTGAACTCAAATGTAGATAAGGACACACTTCTGGCCATTTAAAATGCATGCCTATGTAGGAAATGTGAAGATGAATTAAATAACATTAACGAGCTAATAACCTATGTCGATGGTGCACACACACATACACACACACACATACACACAGACTGAACAAAAACACGACATATTACGAAACTAGAACACAACACACAAAATCTATGACCACGTCAAAAGCGCCAGAAAAGACCCATGTGGCTCACCTGAAGCGTCTGGGACCATTTTCACGAGAAACATCTCGTTTAGAGGAAAGCCATGAATTGCCAGTGATTACGTTTATACAAATTTGTGAAGATCTGTCAGAGGATTTTTACTTAACTTTTGACCATTTTGTAAGTCTGAGTAAGAAGTGCAATTTAGCACTTTGACTTGACCTTTGACCTTATGGCAAGGTACTTCCAAGAGAATCTCTATTTGGTAATACTGTACTTGCATACACTAAGTTTCAAGAAAAATCCTGCAGGCATCTCATAAATAAGAGGCAAATAGTGAAATTTTGAGGAGTTGACCTTGATTTTTGACCCCTGACCTTTAACTCATGACCCCTACATTCCATACATAATCACTGCCAGTCAGTGCATGCATAAGTTCAATGAGGATGTCTTCAACTGTTTGTGAGATATGGAGAAAAAAAGTGAAATTTAAACATTTTCACTTGAACTTTGACCTTTGACCTTTGATCTTACGACACAAAATTCCCCCTGGGGAATCTTCATTTGGTAGTTCATGTATACACAAAGTTTCAAGAAAATACCTTCAGTCATTGCATAGATATGGGGGAAATAGTGAAATTTTGTGCATTTGACCTTGATCTTTTGACCTTTGCCCTTGAGCATGTGCGCCCAGAAAGTTGATAGGCAAAACTTCACCTACTCATAAATATACATGCCAAGTCTCATACCTCAAACAGTTTTTTAGTTGCGCTGTCCACAAAATATTGATTCCAAACGGACGGACGGACAACTCGAAAACATTTAAATGCCTCCGGCGACACTTCGTGGTGGAGGCATAAAAAAAAAAAATCACCATTACCGAGACACAACCCTTTTGGAACCCAAATCCTTCACATGGGGTGACAAAGTCAGTTTCGTCCAGAATATGGACACTTTTGTCAGAATTACATCAATCTCAATATGCGATAGGAATAAACTATTTACCATTTTGTTGTCTACCTGACATGAGATCATTATGATTGTATGTTGTGATTCTGAACATGCGTTTTAGATACAAGAAAAAGTTGTAAATAAAATATTATTACGGTAACAAAACCAATTCTGCCTTGAATATGCTTAGAATTGCATTGTATTTCCGTTATATTACGTTTCTCAATGTGCGATATCTAGAGTTTCTTCAAAGAGATAATTAATGCAGTTGGGTTAGAATTTTTAATATAAATTTTCCGACGAATAAGTTTCCCAGAATATGACCAAGCAAAGTAGTAAATTTTTATAGCTCCAAAGATGCACGGTCTTGAATTGGCAAGAACTATAGAGATAATCTCCATTCGATAAATCCTTTCATTAACGAGCCGAATTTCCCATTGGGTAGCAGAAGGGCAGCTTTAGACTTTCGAGAGCAGGCGGCAAGGATGCATGACGAAAGCAGCTTTGACCGTGATATTGGTACACTAACAATTTATATTAAAGTTGCACTCTTCCTAATGGGCAATGGTAACAAATAACCTCCAATTAACATAGAATTTATGTTACAGTTCTGACGTCACCGTTTTCACCTTTTTCGTGTCTCTTGTATTTGATTCCTCTAACCCATAACACATGTCTCTTTGGTTGGAACTTCTTGATATCGCACACTGAGAAAAGTGCGATAATTAACAATGTATGACAAGTTATAGTACTTGAGCATACTCTGGACCAAATCAATTTCGTAATGATTGCGGTCACCTTTTATTCACAACTTTCTCATTTATTTCAACCTTCTAATCCAACGCACATTTCTCGCAGATCAAACCTCTTGATATTGCAAAATTCTAAGCAAATTGGTATAACGAGTCCATACATTACCTAAGCATATTCTTGGGGAAATTCTTTTTTTTTTCACCGTTTCCACCCTTTTTGATGCCCTTATTTACAACTTTCTCACGTACTTAAAGCCCTTAAACCAAAGGACATGTCTCATGGAGGAAACTGCTTGATATCGCACATTAACAAGCCTGCAACTCTTAGCAAAGTGACATGAGTTCTTGCATCTCCCAACCACATTTAGGCAGGAATGATTTCGTCACCGTTGTTACAGTTTTTTTCACGTTTTATTTATAGCTGCCTCGTGTATTTGAGCCCTCGAATCGAAAGCCCATATCTCTTGGTAACGAAAAAACCTACAACGGTGATGAAATCGATTCATCCCACAGCATGGTTGGGTAATTCATCAACTAGTAACACCACTTTACTTATCAAGAAGTTTAATCGATCCTTAATCGATTTTGTCACCGTTTCCTTCCATTTCCGTCACACTTTATTTATAACCGGTCATATATTTGAGGGATCTCATCGAAAGCACATGTCCCACGGAAGACTTCTTGATATAGCACATTGAGCAAAATGCAATTCTAAGCAAAGTGGTCTAAGAATTTGATGTATCGCCTTTTCATATCCTGGGCGGAATGATTTCGCAGCCTTTTTTCGTCACCCATTATTTACAACTGCCATGACTGTGTCATGTATTTAAAACGCACAATCAGGACTTTAACATAAATCTCATATCATTCGGAGGTTATTTTTTTCATCATATACGTCATATATCAGTTTGTTATCTGGTTTGTCGAAGACATTGAAAGTGATAAACCATAATTCCATCATGAAAATCCTACTCAAACTCTTTCCCTAGGGAAATAATCCTACTACACCACATTTGTCACAAGCGTGTATTTTACTGTCAACTCTACATTGTCGCGTGCTCTCCAGTGCGCTTCAAGTTGTTCAAGTGCAGGTTGATTTATTTCACTTCCAACAAACAAATAATAAGAAATACAAAGAAACGCTGATATATACAGACGTCATGAAATCAGTACCACAATGCGATGAACAGAATAACATTGTAAAAAACACTTGGAAGTCTGAAGTTGTCATTTCGTTACCCATCTCAAATGCCTGTTCAACACGTTGATCAAAGAATTTGTCAAATTGAGGTTATCTCTTGGTGTAGCGAATAAAGAGTCGTAGATCGGACCATGAAGTTACAACAACATTTCAATGCTTCGGCTTTGCTTCAGAACAGAAACATAAATCCATGCCAAGTGGAGGTTATTTGTTACCATCGCACATTGCGATTGGTGCAATTCTGACAAAAGTGTATCATAGCAATATTCTAGATGAAACTGTTTGCATCACCCTTATGTGAAGGATTTGAGTTCAAACAGGGTTATGTGTACACTCATGACAAGATCTCAAAGTAGACCCTTTCGATATTCCGAAAATGAAGTAAGGCTCATAATTCTTAAGGTTTGTTGATCTGAAAATGATATATGGGTTGTTATTCCGAAGGTGTGATGGCCTGAAAATGAAATTACGTTCGTTTTCCGAAGATTTGTTAATCCGAAAATGAAACAAGGTTCGGTTTTCCAGTGATTCATTAATCCAGAACTGTAATAAGGTATGTTAATCCCAGCATGAATTAAGCCTCGTCAATCCCACAATTAAGGTTCGTTAATCCGAACATATAACCATCTGTGGAGAAGCCGAGACTGTCGGGAAGGAGGGGGATCATTGTTTTTGTAGATTAGTTATATGAGGGTGGGAAGGGGTGGAGAATGATCAAGGGTGTACACAGTACAGTAGTCTTTCAAAGGGTATCATCAGTACATGCAAGCGTGACTTTTTTTCTTTTTTTCTTTTTTTTTTGGCGGGGGGGGGGGCCTTTAGGTGGCCTCTAATAATGTATAATTGTTTCTACGTCATGTGTGAAATTAGTGTACACATAAAAATACACACAAAAATAGTTTCTGAATTATGTTTCTCACACACTTCGTGACAAAAACCTTACCTACAGTAGTGACGACAGAGAATGTGAAGACATAGGCGGCTTCAAACGACCACGTGCTGGCGATAACCGTCTGATTGCTGATTCCCCCATCCATGACGACGTCGATAGCTCGGTCGGCGTCGAAACCACCCTCGCCTATTGCACGAGTCACGATATCCATCAACTCATGCACATCGGCCTCACCAATGCAGTCATAGTCCTCGATAAGCTGCTCCAGAGCCTCAGTGAACCGCTCGGCATTGCTGACAGCGATCGGACGCTCGAGGTGACGGAACACAAAAGCTCCAGCGAAAAGGTAGACGACAAGGATAAACAGGAGAATAGAGCTCTTCGCCCATGGACCCGTAATCGGCAACCTCGATATCGCACTTGACCGTCTTCTTTTTTTAGCGACTGGCTTTGTGGTAGTAGTGGGCGGATTGTCGGGCATTGACTGAGTTCGCTCATTGCAAGACTCGTCTGATTCTCCTGCTTGGAGAGAAACAAGCTCAATTATCAGCTCGACTGGTGGACAAGATCGCATAATGTTTGTATCATATGTCATGCAAATATCACATTGCAGTTATATTATGTCAGAGTTGTCTTTGCAGACATAAATCGAAGCCTTCAAATTGTTTGTTCTTTTCACCCACCTTTGCTTCGATGATCCTCAAAGTTCTCCATTGACTGGCAGATATGGTCTGCTGGTTGGCCAAATTGATTTTCACGTTACCGGTCAAAAGCGATTCCAATCTCCAACAATCGCGCAATGTGAGCAGGACGAGTTTTAGCCAAGAAAACATGAATACTCACAATCGAGCCATCTCTTACATCTGTGCTGAAACATACTGTGAAAATAGCTTCAAAAAACTTCCTCGTTTACACGTAGCCGAATGTTTACACCTATAATACTGATGGGACTTGTATGTTACGACAAGCACAATCGTTGTTTGTGCTGGTACCCCAGATCTCGGCTGTCACGCGATCGCGACAAACATTGGCACACACATTGGCTGCGGTGAATTCTACAATACTGACTTGTTTTCTTTAAAAGAATGTCACTTAACCTAATTTATGCTTATCTAGGTATTATGTAGGCGTGCAATCAGACTATTTGCTAGAAAACACCAAGTAAAACCCCCAAATTGCATTTTTTTTTTTAACATATGCCTTTTGGTGTCCTTAGCATATGTTAGTGAAAAAAAATCTGAAGTATTTCCTCGTTTAAACTCAGCCGAATGTTTATATCTATAGTGCTAATGGGACTTGCATGTTACGAGAAGCATATAGTCGTTTTGTTGTTGTTGTTGTGTTTTTTGTGTGTGTGCTCGTACCCCAGAGTCCAGTTTTGTTAACCCTATACCGTAGGCCGGGATATTTTGGTAAACGATATAAAGAGCCCGGAGGGCTCTATCATCCACTTGAATCTCTGTTTTAGTTTTAGTTTTTTACTTTTGTTTTTATTGTTTTTTTTTTCGATAAAATTTGTCGGCGACACTATTCCGATCATGAAAATTGTTAGTAATTGACTTTAAACAACAACAATATCAAAGCCCCCCCCCCAAAAAAAAAAATGGTTTAATGAAATTTGTCTGAAAGCACAATGTTGTTGAGCAATTTTTGTTCCGACATGTATGTACTGAATTATCTATGATTATATAAACTTCACAACCTCTCGCCCAGGTGTCGCAAAGTTGGTGTCACAAGATGCGGGAGACTACAAAGAAAAAGTAAAGTTATTGAACACCGCGGCGATAGCTTTTAGCAATGGCGACATATCGCTCGCAATGTCGGGGGGGGGGGCAACCTAGTTAGGATTAAAATCATGTTGTCTGAATAAAGGGACAAGGGCGCCACCTACTGTCATCTCCGACCAAGTGGCAGGTCAGGGAATAAGTCTATATACTTTAGAGAGAAGTCATCTGTTGGATCATATTTATTTCACATTGAAGTGCAACTCCACCATGTTTACCGCTTTCAGGTTAAACGACTCACAAAATAGAGTGAAATAAGACCAACGGAATAATAAATGTTTGTTGGCATAAGATAACTTCTTGCGGGATGTTAAAGCTTTACACGTTTCCATGGATTATAGTAATATTATTTGCAAATACGTATAACATGCAAATTACCTTAGATTATGTGACGACATTTATTCACACGACTTTGTAACTACAACGTTATTGTTGTGCAAAATATCAATGATACGTTTTGGGGGTAATAGCAACTAAAGCCCCTTCCAGCTAAAAGTCAATAGTAGGTCATTTTAACACCCGTTATTCATGCAAATGATACAAGTTTTGCTCTGTTATGTCAACAAAGGAAATTCGTGAAGATTTATGTAGGTCAACACGGGAGACTTACGGGGGACTATAATTATTGACACTGTCATCTAATTGAATCTGCAAATGTGGCAGTTGATAGAGTAATATTACTTATTCTTGACAATTCTTTAAATTCCATGACTTTCTTAACTCATATGTAAGATTTCAAATGTGGATTTTCACGCATGTATGTGCATAATGTATTCTGGAACATAAATCCTAGCTCTGAACGTGACATTTGCACTTTTCAAAGTTATACCCCCCAAAGCATGACTGTCTGACTGTGTTGTTCATCGTGAGTCCGGTCGCACACTGCAGGCCGTGTCACACCCTTCCGGGCAAGCCTTGCGTGCGACTGGTGAAGAGCAATCTTTGCTACTCGGAAGTCCCCGCATATATGACCCACACATGACAGTACCTAGCACGTATTTCACCTGTAGTTACCCGGAGTTGCGCAAGCAAGTCCTCTTTACCTGCAGGCAAGTTTTGGCCCTGTTACATCTTTCCGGGCAAGATACGCGGGCTTGATGCGTGTGGGGATTTTCCAGCATACCGGACAATTCCTGAAGGCGGACAAGGATTTGGGCGAGTTTTGCATGTGTCTTACTTGTTGGACGCGTTCCACTTAATTTCTACTTGCAGGTATTCTGTGTGACCTGCTTGCCAGGCGCGTGGGGGCTGACAACTCAGTGAAGGAATTCCTCGGAAGGAATGGCAAAAGTCTCACATAATGTCATTATCTTGGCCGCTACGAAGTACCTGTGTGGGAGTTGCCTGCGAGGTGCTGCGCAAAGGGCCTCCTACTGGCGTTCTCCGTGGACCTCTGCCGGCAATTCCCGCGACTCACCCGGAAAAAAGTTTTGGTCATGCTCAAAACTTGGCTGGGGGTAAATCGAACTTGCGTGCACACCTCCGGGCAACTACGGGCGAGATACACGCTAGGTAATGTCAGGGGCGGACCAACTGCTGGGAGGTCCGGGTAGCAAAAAATTTTCCCCGCAAGTCAACCCGCACGGCTTCTCCAGACACGGTGTGACAAGGCCTTGAGCATGCTCAAAACTAGTTCCGGTGAGTCCGGGGGTTGTCCGCAGAGGTATACACGCAGAACACCAGTAGGAGGCCCTTAGCTGCAGCACCTCGCAGGCAACACCCACGCAGGTACTTCGCAAATGAGGAGAGGATTCAACGTGAATTTTGACTGTTTTAATGACGTTTTAAAGTCTCGAGGAAATTTGTATTTTTGTCTGTTGCATGCAATCGCGTTACGGTATTTCATCTAGGAAATAGTAAAAACTCATTTTGCCAGGAAGTTGCAAAGTTTAATTGTGTATGTTCGAGACTCTGCGCGCGTAGCGCGCCGCAAATTGAGAATAGTGATTTTCCTGCAATGGTGTTGTTTTAACTTTTATTTTTTTCTATTGTATACCCGCGTTAGCAGGCCTGAAGCCAGGATTTTTAAAGGAAGGGGGGATTGCGTTAATTAACAAAACGTTCCTTTGATACTGTCCCGGGAGGGGTAGCGACAATTTAACGGTGGACACCATGCTCATACATGGACTTTCAAAATGGCCCCTAAACGAGTAATGATTATATGATTTTTTCGGGCCTTAAAAACAAGTATTCCTTAAATGTTTCCTGCACCCTAAAGAAGCACTTCATCATGATTGAACAATATACCATTTTCCCAAATTTCGGCCTTTTTGATACCCTTTGATTATATACGCTCGTACATCACACTTTCCATCTAATCCGTGAGAAAAAACGACCCCTACTACGCGTTTTCTTTAGCGAGTATGGTCACGGTGTCCACCTTTCAGTTGGAGTTTTCCATCCCATTGGATGGTGTTTGGAAGATGAAACATTCACTTTACTATACAGTATATCAGCCGTTGGTATGCGAGTTTGTCAAAAACGAAAATAAATAAGAAAATTTTTAAAACAAAATGAATTGTAAATGTGAACCATATTTTGCCTCCTTGTGGTAGGATATTTCCAGCATTTCCGAGCTTTCAAATAATCATGTTAGATTTAATAATATCAAAGGTAGTAGATCCGATTCGCAAACATCTCCAATATCAGTCAAATGTCATATTAACCATCATGCTAAGAAGGTTTTCTTTGTGAAATTTGAAGGTCAGTGAAATTCAAAAATTAAACATCCGTTAGCCATTGGAAGAAGTTGAGTGCAAATTCAGAACTCAGGCTTAGTGCTCAGATGTTTTCCTATTTGATTTGATCTGTCTTACTGTGCACACTAAGATACATACTGGAATGGTTATTTCTTATTTATTAAATTATAGTAGCATATTTGGTTACTAGCTGTCTCTAGGCATTTTCGAATTTGGGCTGCAAAGAGATCCACTATCTTTAAGTTAGAAGAGAGATAAGTAAATAATGATAAAATAAATAAACAAAAAAGAATGAGTTTCTTTTGTAATACTATCTGACAAACTTTTTACTTTACCATTTTACTTCATAGCTCAGCACTTTCCATTCTCTCTCATACCCTCTTACCCATTACATTTAACTGAAATGCAACTAAAATGAGTTTGCGTGCCTGCATAATACTCTTTCGAAATTATAAGTGAGAATGTTCATAGGTTTTGGCTCACTTTAAAATGAGAACCAATAGAACTGTCACAACATGAGAAAATGTATAAGTAATAATCAACAGTACATTTCCGAATTTGGCCTGCAAAGAAATCCGCTACCTGTAAGTTAGAAAAGAGATTAGTAAATAATGATAAAATAAACAACAAAAAAGAATGAGTTTCTACCGCCGTATCCAGAACAGAGCCTGAAACGGTGCAGGCTCAAGAAATCGTTTGTACTAATACGTCTTGTTTTTAAGACAGGCCTTTCATTTTGTTTTGTCTCTCCTGATCGTTCGTAAGAAATGCTAATTCATGACCACCTTTTCACAATTTGATTGGAGCATGCATTCATAATGGAAAATAGTTGACATAATAATCTATCCCCAGGCATTATCATGCCAACATGTACTTATATATACATGTACTATATCTTTGTGAGACGTAGATATAAAATGTCTCAGGTTTTCGATTATAGTAATTTCGAGGAAATTTCTTTAATTTTTATCATATATGTAAACTTGAGGCTATTAGATTTTCATCCACTTACCTCTGTTCCTGTGAAAAAATGCAAGTGTCAACCTCAATGTCATCCACGAATCGCACGTACTCGGGCGGCCAGTGGAAAAAAAAAAAAAAAAAAAAAAAACATCGGTCACGCGCGCCAACGGCCATGGCATGCAGTGCCAATATAATAATAGCTCGCACAAATTGATACATAACATTTGTGCTTGTGTGCATGGGGACGATCCGATGGTTCATACAACAAAAGGGTTTCGTACAATTATTTTTAACATTGTTAAACGCACTCTTCCACATTTACGTAGCATATAATGTGTCTTTATATTTATTTGGATTGTTATCTTGAGAATTGCTAAAAACCGTTATTGTGAAAAAGTGGACCTTTCAGAATTTTGGGGGGTGCGTACGCACCCGACGCACCCCCCCCCCCCCCCCCCCTGGCTACGGGCCTGCCTTGTCCGTCGTGCGTCATGCGTCGTGCGTAATTTATTAACATTGTCATCTTCTAGAAAACCCTATAGGTAGCATCCCTAGGGGGATAGACTCTCAACTTGTTCAAATGAGCACCATGTCCCACCTGGAGGGGGCAACCCCTAATTCATTGATGACTGTAGTTCCAAGTTTGTCCGTGGCGGATCCTGCAGGGATGCCCTCTTGGCGTCCAGGGGATGGGATGGGTGGGGTCCAATTTGGAACCTACATTATACATTTTCATCTTTTTCTTGATAACCCCATCGTGGGTTTGCACCAAGCTTGGCAGGTAGCATCCCAAGGGGGATAGTATCTCAAGTTATTCTTCAATGGGAACCATTGGGGGCCCAGGGAGGCCCAACCCCCCCCCCCCCCCCCCCCCACACACACACACACACAAAGTAATTTCCAAAACTTTTCAGATCTTATCTAGAACCAGAATTGATAGAGCTGTAAGTTAATACTATGAATAAGTGCATTGATGACTGTATAGTTTCAAGTTTGTTCATGGCGGATTCAGGGGTACCCCCTCCCTCACCCCAATTGGTGCCTGGGGTAGTGGGGTTTAGATAGGGGTCTAAATTGTACATTTCTCCATGATTCTCCTTTTTCTTGAAAATAGCATAATGGATTTTCATTAAACTTGGCAGGTATCATCCCTAGGGAGATAGGATCGTAAATTGTTCGACTGGGCACCATTGCAAGGTATTTTTACCAGTGTCACGGGATATGCAAAATGTACACCATGCCCGCATAAAAGCTCTCAAAGCTGCCCCGCCCCAAGTTTGCAATGTTCCCGGGTAAGAATCTGCAAAAATGCATGGAAGGTGATCTCTCTTGTTGTCTGAATCTTCCCTCTTCTTTTTGGCTTCCCTTGCTCTTTCTCGCTATCTTTTTTATCTACATTCGTATTTTTCGATAAAATTCACGTTCATTCACTAATCATATCTCCCTTCTCTCTTTTGTCGTGATCGTGATATTTTGGTACTGTCATAATTAAGGTAGAACACTTTAATCTTGTTGTCACATCTCTCTACGAAGAACAAAAAAAAGTGCGTGGAACCTCTGATGGGCCACCTGTGAACCCTATATAATTGTAGTCATAAAGTTATATGCGGGATGTCTACAAGATGAATAAAGATGGTACGCATAGTGGTGGTTACTTACCTGACGGCTCTGCTCTATAATTTCGTGAGCATTCATGCAGTCTAATTCTTTTTCTATGTTTATGGTATTCAAGAGTATGTGAACCATAAACATTATACTGGGACGTTATAGATCACATGTTGATTTCAAACGAGTTACGGTTGGTATCTTTGATGAAGGTTAGATACGCGATTACTCATGGTTGATGAAATTCGTCTAACATTTCAATGCATGTATTGAAGCTGATCATGTAACGGAGCCCGCATGTTTTGTTTTGTTCTTCTTTGGTTGTCGTTCTCTGAATTTAATTAAGATAGATCAAACTGACCGATATGGGTTTCTGAACTTTCAGAAAACGGGCAATAACATGACATGAACTTTTGTATGAACTTCTAGTGGACACTACATCATTCATCGTGCTAAGTTTTTATCATTTCCATATAAAATCTTGAAAAAATCCTCTAAAAACGAAACAAAACTGGTGACGTTTGTATGGCAAGTATATGTACGTTGTTGTTAAAATCTTACATCTCATTTTATATTTGAGTTCAGTGTTCTGAAAACGGATTGATTTCTTTTAGAGTAAATCGAAAGGTGAACTCGTCGCATTAGATAACATCGATCGTGTAACGGTAATCACGTTTATGGGGTCTTATTTCTCTATTTTCATAACTATAATGGTCATCGTTATGAAGAAAATATGGATTGTAGAAGTTACATTAAGATATGATGAAAAATGACGGGAATTTGAAGCTTCACCGTTTTTCTCTAAAACATGATAATACTAGCCACAAACAGATACTCCAGTCATATCACATATTAATTTGATGAGCCTAATACGTCATTGCTGACATCTGTCTGTCTGTCTGTCTGTCTGTCTCTCTCTCTGTCTCTCTCTCTCTCTCTCTCTCTCCTTGACATGCACTCAAAATCTTCACAAGTTTGTATTGTTTCATTTCATTTTCATTTCATTTAAGAGCATTTAATTTCCAACAAAAATGCAGTATAGTAAGACATGCATGTATAGTTACTGTATACAAAACAATCTTTTCTTCCAATGAAATCAAGATGAAAAACTTGAATAAATTAAATTCTTCTCAGCAAGTACATATTGATGTAAAAGAACAAAGGTTTGTGCGTGTAGTTGCCAAAATATTAAAATAGAATACAGCAAAGATAGCCATGATTTAAGTATTTATGTTTTTAAACTAATGGGGTATAAGACACCTACATAGCTTTAAGATGACATTCCGCCTCTTCATTTTGAATCATGTTGTGGTGGCGATCACTCCATACTGCTCTGGTGAACGCAATCATGTTCAAGTTCATGACAAAAAACAACAACAACAACAACAACAACTTGATTTCTCCCGTGCTGGTTTTTGAAGAGATATCTACAATTTTGTGTATTCGAATTTACACTACACTACAGTAAACTTTAGATTGGACGTCACTGCACATGAAGGTAAGGTCTAAAGCTGCGTTTTTGCACCATGTTATAATTCCCGGCAATCACGGCAGCCCCGTTTCAGGCCACCGTGGAGAAAAAGGGGTGGACTTGAAACAACGCGGTGAGACGGGATAGGTAAACGCGACAGGCCGTGATTGCCGTGTCAGATTTTAGCCTGTCAAAAAAAGTTGCCACGACAGTCCCGGTGCTACTTAGGAGTCTTGTATGCAATGATAAAAACGGGGTAAACGCAATTAAACGGGGCGGCGCGTTATGGGCCGTAACAAAACTTGGAGGCTGTAGCGGGACGCGACTGAAAATATTGACAGTCTAGCCTGACCAGACGCCATGAGAACAGCGTCTGATAGTTATTATGTTCACCGGGGCGAGGACTGGAACAAATAAGACTAGAATGCGAAGGGGGAAAACTGAAGAATGTCTCATCTATACCTACGGCGCACTACGTTTCGGGCCAATGGGACTGCCGTGGCCGCCGGGAACATGTTGTAAACGCAGCTTAAGGTGATTATTTAAAACACTTGGTAGGATAAAGAAGTGAACTCGGCATATCACCATTGACATAACTTCTGTTTAGATTTTTTTTTAAGTGATTACTATAGTAATTTTATTACTAATGCCCATTTCAAAGCGGTCTCACATCCCGTAAGTCCTCTTGAAAAGTACTATAATAGCCAATGAGGATAAAGTATACATTGGCAAGGGACACCGCTGCTGTTGTATGGGGGACTCGAACAGGGAACCTCAAAATTGAAAATTATGCAAATCACTCACAACCACCAAGGCACGAAGGATCCTGTAACACGAGTCTGTAATCAAATTATTGCAATAAACTTTGGATTTGATGAACACTTCGTATCGAGGCCGGTATTGACTTGGGAGGAGTATTATGTTACATACTAAATACTGCACTGTAAGCCTATAAAGGGCAGTGTTGTATGAAGCCCGACAAAAACCATGCATGTGTATACCTCTGGTAGACAGTAATGAGGAGCTTGTCAGAAAATGACGAGAAAACCAAAGCAAACCACTCGAACATAACACATTTCAAAGGAACTTCACGTTGTCGAGATACGAAGTGATACAATGAGCAGTATCGTTGTACCTATAGATATTGAATTTGTGCAAAATATCGAGGTGCTTTTTCTTCGCTATGCCGCGCGTCAATGAAGTATATGCACTAACTTCACGAATGCGCGATGTTAGAATGATATTGCGGTGACTTGCGCTGTAATAATATACCGACTACAGTATATCCACTTTTACTCTCCTTCTAACCACATAGGCCTGATCATAAGTGATATTTCCAGAAATTGTTACCGTATCTTAATGATACAACACATTGCATATACTTATACTGACTCAAAAAAATCACACACATCATTATATCATTCTCCAGGAGTGAAAAGTGAAACGTGAATGAAAGTCTCTTAAAGTTGTAAACGATTTTACGTTTCACTCAGTCCACATTGCCCCCATATTCCATCGCCCCAGACTGACTATCGGCGTCCAGGTTTTCGATCGCTGCAGATTCGACAGGTTGGACAGTCTGTTCGCGCTGGTCCGGACGCGACTTCTTTTCGCCGCTGGCCCTGACTAAGATTCTCTTGACAGCAGTTCTCGCAACTGTCTTTGCCCGGATAATGCCTTTCTTCTGCGAATCTGCCAAGGCTTTCAGCGCCATAGACATAACACAGAGACCCATGAGAAGATATATTACGAGAGCGAGTTTGAGGATCCACAAACCCAGCAAGTCGTCGTGCGTGTCGCCCGCCACCATGTCCCCGAAACCGATGGTGCTGAGCGAAATGAAGCAGTAGTAGACCGAGTCGGCGAATGACCATCCTTCTGTGAAGGTGAAGACCAGACCTGGGAGGAGTAGCTCGACGGCCAGCACGATGATGAAGTACAGAATTATGTGTACGAAGTGGCGCGCTCGATTCGACGGAATGCAGGTGGTCAGACGATGTATGTTGTGTCGTATCTTTTGCCACGTTCCCTGCAGGGCGACTCCGATGAAGAATAAAAACCCGCCCGCCAGAGGGATGCCGAAAAGGGCGTAAAAGGAGCAAAATATTCGACCACCAGTGGTTAGGGGAACGAAGTTTCCGTACCCTGTAAAAACGACAACAATAATCAACCAAGACAATTATTTTAATTTGGTGGGATGTATCAAGAGGGAATAATAGTGACAACAGAGGCACAGAAGGCAAAATATGTCTAGATTAGTAGTTATACCCGATCGGTGACGGTACAGAGGTTCTTTCTCATTCCATATGGCAAATGTGCGCGATAAGTCAATCGTATACTTCTGAGAAAAATCATCTACGAGAAGAAAATAATGTTGGGCCGTCTTCACATCTTAGCATTCAAGTTTACCCCATTCAGAATGTAATGAATAAACGC
The DNA here is from genome assembly GCF_040938485.1 of Diadema antillarum. Taxonomy (NCBI): domain Eukaryota; kingdom Metazoa; phylum Echinodermata; class Echinoidea; order Diadematoida; family Diadematidae; genus Diadema; species Diadema antillarum. The sequence goes on from NW_027272974.1 coordinate 74,108, forward strand.
CAATTCCCGTGTTGTTCAAAGGAAGTTTTAAACACATTACACAACCGCTTGTTTTTTCTTATATCTGAAGCTCATATATTACCTTGCACAAAGAAGAAAAGGAAATAAATGTATAACTTTATGTGTGTGTCAGGGATACTGAGTATTAAGTTTCTTTATTCATTTTGTATATTTAAACATTCAAGTGGAATGTGTAGCAACAAATAAATTGGATGTAAAGCAAATGCTTGGGAAAGTGCATTTATGGACTGTCTGAATGTGTAGACGGTGTTTGTGATTGTATTTGTATTGGTTTGTTTATGTCAACAATGTTGCTCTGGTATTTGTCAAGTAATTCTCGTTGCTATACCTATATTGATCGAAATTGAAGTATAATCTGTTAGAGCTAAATCAAAAGCAAATGTGTATTCCAAATTAATTACGCATTCAGACACCATAACACACGGACGAGAGCATCGAATAAGCTACAGACCCTGTTGAAAGTCAAAACATATGAATTACAGTCAATTGCGTCTTTCTCCTTAATAATTATGAAAAAGAATAAAAACCAGCTGCTTAAAGGGATGGTATAGTATTGGTTGAAGTGAAAATTCAGCTTTCCACTTTTGCGAGATATTTAGAAGTTACTCTATGAAATGTTAAAAAGCCTACAATTCTAGGAGGAATTCAAAGGTTATTTGATGAAAATCAGTTTTGAAATGGAATGAGATATCTGAGATATACAAAATCAAAGTGAAATAAAGGGATCCTATTAAAAGGTGGGTCCCACCTTTTATTAGGATCCCTTTGTTTTGGATATCTCAGCCATTTCAAGACCAATTGTCACCAAATAACTTTGAATTCCTCTTAGAATTATATGCTCTTTCATATTTCATAAGAGATTTCTCATTATCTGAAAAAAAAGATCATCATCAAAAAAACTTTGGAAACCTCAAACCCCCATCTCAACCGAAACTGTATCATTCCTTTAACAAAAACAGGAATGCACACGAGACACTTATGTGACATATTGTTGTTACCATACTTTACCTATTGTCGTCACGATTGTGGAAGCAAAGAAGAACGAATTGGGCATGTCCCAAAGAGACTTGGATTCCCTGATCCTCGCCCTTCGCGTGGCGCTGATCACGTTGCCCGACACAGCATCACTGACGTTCCGAAAGAACTGTTGGATCGACTCGTTGTTCCAGCAAGGGTGCTCATTGACGAAGTCGATGATGGAGACGAGCAGACGTCGTTGGGAAGTGATGTTGTAATCACTCTCAGCCAAAGAGAAAACGACAGCACCGATGACCATGTAGAAGAAAATGGTCAGGGTAAGAAGGGCCACCGTTAGCAGCAGCTTCTTGTGATTCGTTTTCTTCTTCATTTAGCTAGTCGAGGTTTCTACCCGTCCAATGGCAAAACTTGGATTCCAGTTACATTCCAGTTACATTCGTATCGTGAACACTCCTTTTTGCTCTTGATACAGCTATACGGGGCTCAATGGCGTATTTCCGCGTTATCGCATAATGTTTAAGTTTCAAACGACATTCGTATTACAGCGATTGGATGATGATATTAGGCATGGCAGCAGCAATGTTCTCTCTGTTTTCTATATATTAGACAGACCTTGATTGAGTCAGCTACGATGCACTGGCCAGTTCTCCACAGCCACCATCATACGAGCCTTATGAACGAGTGCATGGGTCTGTTCAAGAGCCAGATTCCAAATGAGACTCCTTTGCCTTTTGGGAGTTATGAGCCTGACATAGGCAAGACACAGCTAACCACTATCGCTAACAATGACAGAAGCAGCGGCGGAGTTCAGTTTTGCTGGCAGGTAGGCTGTGATAATGCAAGAAGCGAAATGTCACTCACTAGTAGGGCTACAGATCCATCGGTCCATCTGTATACAGCCCAGTGGGCACGCTGGGTACAGAAAAAAAAAAGCCTCAACTGATAGTTGTTGTTCGTCGCTGTATTATTTCTTGTTTTTGTTTTGTAATGGTGGTACATTTATAATCAGATGCGACTGCCCCCCCCCCCCTCCCCCTTGCGCCATCGTATTGCCGCGGACTCGAGAGGGTTGCTGAAATAAATATTGTAACCCGGCAAGGCCGTGAAGCATCAGGAGGCGGAATACTTGATCAATATTTAGTCACATTAAACACAAGTCTGCCTATAATGATGCAAACTCGAATGCTTTCTGTCCAAAACTGGTATTTTTGTCTGCACAGCTCTATACCAGGATCTCTGGCTGCATGATATGTTACTTTTAGTAATTCTAGAATGGCCCCATACGGCAATATGTTTTGTTTGTTTGGGTTTGGACGCATTTTACGGCTGTCACTAAAGGGCTTTTTACACTTGTAAAATTTTGCTTAGCCCCGGACCAACGGTGGGGCTAAGGGGGGGCCTTAGCCCCACCGTTGGTACGGGACTATCCTTAGCCCACTTTCTGTTTACACTCGTTTTTGCCAAAGTGGGCTAGCCCCACCGATAGTACGGTACTATCTGGCCCTGCAAAATAGCAGGGGTTAGCACCGCAATTGCGGTGCTAGCACCGCAATTGCGGTGCCAAGCAAGTGAGTGTAAACAGAACGAAAAAATAATCCGGGGCTAAGCGACGGAGACGAAGTGCGACCCTCACTGACCAATCAGAAACGAGGTAATCAAGTGCTGCCGGTGCGTGCGTGTACGTGTACAGTACACAGCGTAATTATGAATATTCATGTGGTTTGGAAAGTCCGGGGCTAAGAAATACGAGTGTAAAAAGGTCAGTTTTCTCCTTAGCCCCGGACAAGAGATAGTACGGGACTAATTGGCGAGTGTAAAAAGCTGAAAAAATTGGTACGGGACTAACGATAGTCCTGGGTCAGAGAAAGTCCGGGGTTAAGAAACACAAGTGTAAAAAGCCCTTATGGAGACATCAAATTTAATGCTTATGGGCATGATGCATGAGACGCCAAGGTCAGAGAGCAGCTTGACTAAGTTTTGTTTATGTTTGGTTTGGTTTTTGTTTTGTTTTGTTTTGTTTTGTTTTGTTTTCAGCTCGTGTGACATAACAGCCGCTCGAGAAAGTGAAGCGACCGACCGTGGGGAGGGTGTGGGACGAGAGTGTTCCCCTCCCTGTTCCCCTCCCTAAGCTGTAAATCGTACCATCGATCTGGTACATACTAAACATAATATTTGGACTTATTCTGATTTTTTTTTTTAAAAGGAAAGATTGTTCCAAAGTGTAACTTTTGTTGTCGTTGTTGTTGTTGTTGTTGTTGTTGCTGTTGTTGGTGGTGGAAATTTCTTCTTTTTTTTTCTTGCTTTTGTGGTTCTGTGACTCGTGAGGCGTGGGTGAGAAAAAAAGCTTGTCAGGTGTGTGAGCATGAGAAATACCCCGAGATGTGAGTCTCACGAGACTTGTGCATGAGCCACCTATAACACGCAACCTTTGAAAGCCCATGCCGAAGAGCGACGTGTAGTGAGGAGACGCGGCTGCCGCAACTCGTGCGACTCGAAAGACCCACATAATGACGATAAATGAAATAAATAAAATGAAATAAAATAAAATAAATCAATTAATAGAAAAAATAAAATGATTGCGCTCTCACCAAGAAGGCGACTCCCTGGCGAATTCCGAGACGTCTCCAAACAAGGTGACAACTTATTCGCTCGGAAGTCGCAGAGACTGTCGCGGGAGCGTGGCGGGAACTTCGGTGCGATGTCTCCGAGACGTATACGGTATATTTTCAGTAGCGGAGATGTCACCGCGACGTCTCCATGTTGTCTTCGATAGGTTCTCATGGGTCTCCGCATGGTCACGGAGATGTCTCGGAGATGTCTCTAAGACTAGGCGGATACTGGAAAGTCTCCGAAGAAGAAGAAGGAGGAGGAGGAGGAGGAGGAGGAGGAGGAGGAAAAGAATCAAACAAAGTCGATTTTATTGCGACTTCCCGAAGATCATGCTAGTCTCCAGGAGACGTTACGGAGACGTTTTCGTGAGACTCTAGTCTCCACCAGGTCGCCACCTACTAGTCTCCAAGCCAATGAAATGCTTACATTTTAGGGAACGACCGTTGCCTCGTGAGGACTCGAACCAGGGACCTCGTCATTGAGATTCAATAGTCTCCCATAATTTCACATCAATATGCGATGTTTGGCTGTAGGCCTACCATGTTTCGCTCAATTTTTGTGTATCTGTACACTAATATGTCTCATAAACATACATCGTGTATTGACATGAAGGCTTGAGAATATTCTTTTTTTTTTTCTCGTTTGTTTGGTTTCTTGAGCGTCTCTTTAGACGACGTGATCTCCCTCTCTCTCTATCTCTCTCGCTCTCTTTGCGTTTAAATAGTAGTGTATTTTTAGTTTATTCGAAAGCTGGCAAAGAAATTCCTGCTAGAAAGTACAAAGCGCAAGAAACTTTTACAACAATTCTGATTACAGATATATGTTTATCTCTGTGATGGTATCTCTGTGATACAGATGAATTATACAGAATGTCAGAATGTAATAGAAATTAGGTGAAGTGTAAACTGGGACTATATTTCTCATAAGTAGGCCTAGATATTGTTTTAACTTTTGGTTGTTTTTTATTGTCAGTTACGACTGCTTCCCACCATGTGAGCATTGTCAATAACAGCCCTAAAAACAAACAAACAAACAAACAAACAAAAAACAACAAAGAAACAGTGAATGAGAAAAGATTTGAAGAACACACTATCACAAATTCACACACTGTATTCAAAGCTGACAAAGGCAGTCCAGACAGCATGGGTGACTCAGTTTTCTCTGAAATTTATTCATATACACACACTCTGGTTTTTACATAATTAGTTGTTGCACGCAAAGATCATTGTCCTATTAAAACAAGCTCCTTCACAAACTCCATACAATGTACAAGGTGATATCACTTCTTTGTTTAAGTCAAAGAGCTTCCTTTCAACAATTAAAAATAAAAAAGGCAACCATTTTCACAATTGTTGACCAATCTAAACTTCATTCTAATAGCTAGGATACCGTATGATTACAATAAATCTCTCTCTTTTTTTTAATATTCAAGTCACTCACAGAGGATTTTGCAGCTATGTCAATTGCAAACCAGAAATAAACATGTCAAAATGAAACACAACCTATACACTTGCAACCTGCCATAAAATATTGTTATTTGTACAAAGCAAATATTTGCTTATAGAAGACGTTCTCTTTCAATCCTACATGCATCTAGATTCACTGTAAGTACTGGCACAGAATAACAGCTTACACGTGTCTGGATCAAACAGCATTCATGCTTGCTATGGGGAGAAATACATGCTGTTCCAATATCTTTTGCCCATTTGTTCCCAAAACCTTTGGCAATACATGTAAATCTCTGATGATAAACGGTCAACTAGAAACATCAAGGTATGAAATCATTCCCAGTGGTAACTGGCGAATGACTGAAATAAAACAAAAAATACTCGGTACATTGATGAGAAGCCCAGTTTTGAGCAGCAACAATAAATTCATAATACATGAGTCAGCTTTTCAGGTGTGCCAAGATTCCACATGACACAGAAAGATACAGATATATACTTTTGCAACTATACTTCATCTATCAGTGTGCAGATTGATAAAATATCATGGCCAAAATCAATTAGTACCATCTGTTTAATATCATCCACTCCCATCCCTTTTATTACTGCATTAAACAGACACACCAAAAGAGTTCCCATCATTTTTTTTTATTTGTAAAGACACATACCAACAAAAACAGTCTGATTATCTCTTGTACATGTTAAACCATCATCATGAACCAAACAAATTGCATGATGAACAGCCTAAATAATTCAATGTCAGGTGCTTCTCCCAAGTCAAGTGCCCTTGCCCCGATTTATAAACGATGTGCACTATCCGAACCTGTGTAAGACTGCTCCCAAGTTTACTACAGCTAAGGCTTGTGGAAGAAGCGAGTGGTAAAACAGATTCATAATTGTCTCGATACCTCGGCATTGCAACAAAGGTAACAATTAGGTCCTCTCGATAGAGATCACATCCTAAAATTCCCATAGATTCTGAAATATGCACCAAAAAAGTCCACAATCAATCCCACTTGAGACTTCATCTGCTCAGAGGCCAAACTATGGTGCAGCAAATGAAGACAAACATCCTGCACACATCAATTGAAAAAAGTACAATGGGATTTAGTCCTTGTAGTTACTGTCATACTTAAGTCCTTATGATAATCAAGGTGTGCAAGCATTGAAATATTTCATCTCAGACGTCTTCATTCTCGTCAAGTTCTCTGGATTTCAAACCTCCGTGAGGCATCTCATCCAAGTCAGAGGTGTCACCATATACATTCTCGCTCTAACTGTGCAATTATCAACTTGTAAAATTATGAAATGCAGCAAATGACTGCAGCCGATAGAGACAATCTACATTTTTCTGACCTTTGACCTTTCACAGAGGCTCAGAACCAAGACAACTTCCGATGAGATGCTCTAGAGGGAAGCTTCACTGACAGTCATCCGTTACTGACAGAAATAAATACACCTACTGTCAATCATACTGACAAACATATATCTCTTTTTCTGTCTACAAGTACATGTACACAATCCAATAACAGCGTGCAAATCACAATATTCATTCAGCATCTGAAAACTCTGAACACAGTGATGTGTCAACATAGTTGGACGGCAGATAACTTGGCAAATTCAACAAAGAGATAAATAGCCATGCAGATAGTTCCTCTGAACTTGTCTGCTTTCTCTCACTCTCTCTCTCTAGGCCTTGAATACAATTTTGTAATGTCCACTAAGTTCATTTCAGTTGCCATCATAATTTAGTACGAATCAGCATGGTAGCAGAGGTACAAGGTAAAAAGATATGCAGACAAAGCATATCATGATCTACACAGCTTGGTGATTTGGATGTTTGCCTATTTCTCAAGATGCTATTAAAGGCAAAGGTCAAGGTATGATAAACATAATGCTGACATTAAACGGTAAACATCTGTCTTGAACTTAGAAGTGGAGGAACAAAAACATGAAGAGCAAAAATAAATACTTTACACACACCATGCCCTGAAATCATCAAGTCATTACAAAATCAAACAGAAACACACCATCAACAATCCCCCCCAAAAAAAAAACAACAACAACAACAATAACAAAGCATAAATTTTTGTCTCCTTGAAAAGGACAAATTATTGCAGAAACAAAAGCAGTTGGTTGCTCTAAATACATTTTCAAGAATTGACCATCAACTTCCCACCTTCCACAATACGTTTGACATGTAATCAGCATGGGGAAAATAAAAAACTTAAAAGTTTTTGACCAAACCTTACACTGTATGACAAGAGAACCAAAAGTCCCCTGTGATAAAGTCTGACGCATCTTGCGGCACAAATTCTTGAAAATGGAGAGAAGTTACTCAGATGAGCAAGTTTGTGATAGGGACAATATTTTGCCATCCTAGTTGGAATCTGTTTCCTACTCACCCCATAATTACTACAAACTGAACAGTAGAGTGTTCTATGAAAAGTTGATGATCTAGGCCACAGTATGCTTATGTCATTGTAACTAAGACATGTACTGATAATACACAATGTGTCAAAGGATGTGCAGCTTTATGCACAAAGGGGGTTCCATGTCTTAACTGATAACATGTAATCTCTATTCAACTGTCATGTTTTAAAATACTGTGTATATCAAGGTGTAACAGCTTCTACTAAACTCACACGTACTGGCCTGTGCATTTCTGGACAAAAAAAATTTTTTTTTAATCGCTACCTAACAAGTCTAACGGACGGACAAGGGCTCTTCATACTCCAGACAGACACTGGCGCTGGTCACTTACTGGACCTTAAGAATTTTTTTTTACCTTGACTTGAAGCTGGACGGCTCAATTTGGTTAATACATATTAATGCCCACTTTTCCACACGCAAAAAAAACGAAAGAAATCAAATTGTATCTAAACTCACTCTAAAAGGGTTGTGATCCACCTTCACATCAAATTACATTGTGTGCTTTGATACGACTACAGCACAGCTATCATATAGGCCTGTCATAAAAGCAAACACAGATGTGATACAGTCTGGGTACCTCACATAAGTGAAAATTTCGTGTTACAAAAAAATCCCAACAAATCCAGAACCTGCATCACGAAATGATATTCTGGAGATGAACTCTTGCAAAGATAATCTTGAAATTGAAATGTAAGTTCCCCAATGCAAACCTTCCTCGAAACACACGAAGTCCACACAATGCCAAGATCAGATTTGCCAGATCATCAAAGTAACCACGGACACTTTCTCACTATAGACACACATTTGCAGTATTTTTCCTTCTCAGGATATGTATCTCTACCACACAAGCAGGAGAGTTAAGTGACAGAGTCAATTTATAGCCCCATCGTAGATAGACCCTATTCTTTAAAAGTGTACATCTTGCACTGACGAAACATCAAGAAAAATTATGAGGTATGCACATTTCATTTGACATTTATCCTGTTGTTTAATTAATCTCTTTTGGACTGCATTAAAAAAAATGTTTTTCTGGCAGTCAAGAGTCAGATATCATTGCAACTAAGTGAGCAATGGCTAGCAACATTTGAAAGCATGGAAATTATAGTTAACCTTCCACCCATCTCCCCACCCATGCCCTACGACAGTCCTTCTCTAGACTGATAGTTTACAGTGAAGAATGAGGGTGAACTATCTCCCTGCTACATCACACTAGTCTTATGAAAGTCAGCAACTTCTGCTGCGATACAATGATTCCACACACACAAATTCTCACATAACATATCCTAGAGTCATGGGTCAAGCTGTGCTTTAGGTCTGATAACAAGAAATTTGTGCTGCTTAAAGATGCAACACCTCACAGACACCAAACAAGTCACAGTGTAAAGGAGAACTGGATTGTGATACAGGCACCAAACACTTCTCCTTCTCAACAAATTATCCTCTTTATACTGCACATGAGGGGCCCTATAAAGAGAGCCAAGTCTTCATTGGCTACGCATAATCATTCCATTCAAACTATCTCTAACAAAAATCCTAATTCAGATGACCTCTAAGGGGGGAGGGGGGGGGGTCACCCTGATGTCATAAGAAGGGGGTGTGACACAAGTAAGGGATAGGGGAAGAGACACTGCTGTCACTGTCATGTATCATCATCAACTAGCTCCTTCAGGGTCTTGGCGTGCCGAGGGGGCAAGTTCTGGGCATGCTGAAGCAGCACCTCCCCCATCTGGGTGTAGAGGCTGTTGGCCAGCGTCGACGTGGCGCTGCGCAGGTTCCCCGAGCCACCCGGCACCGCTCCGCTGCCCGTCATGTTGCCGAGAAGGTACCAGAGCACGGGCAGCACGTTTCTCACCACCGTCTGCTGCTTGCGGGGGTACACTCTCTCCACCATGTCTGAACACGGAGACGACAATATACAGATATGCCAGTTAGAATGAAAGAAAGGACCTGAAAATTATTCATGTACAAGAAGCTGATTTGTACATGAAAGGGCCTGAATTCAGACATTTGCATGAAAATATATCCCTGAATACATAAGTATTCAAAACTTGTTCCCAGTACTTTTTACCCCTCTACCACAGCATTTCTTTTTTCCCCCAGTTTTTTTTCCCCTTTTTTGTTTTTTGTTTTTTGGAGATCTTTAAACTTTTTAGTCTAGGGCAGAACAATGAGTGCCATATGATCAGAGCACCTGATGAGTACACGTAATTTCAGGTATATCTTCTTCAGGTAAAATAATACTCTTGTTTTTGCATCAATGTCATATCAATTATCATTTATGAGTAGCTTGATTACATTGCCATGATCTTTGTATTGTGAATTGTAATTGCATTTCAGTCCTTGGCTTCAATGGCACATTGTAACACCACAATTATTACAATCATTACATTAATGCTACTGCTGGTGCTGCTCATGATAACTATCCATCATTTTCTTCTTCATTATGGTTACTTCATCATCATCATTATCATCAGCGACAATATCAACATCATTATCACCATCATCATTACTATAACAAATACCCCAGTTGATAATACCAGTCAAAATAAAAGCAAAAAAATACTAATAGTAATGCCAACTGTGAGGAAGAAAGATATTTTGATGGCTGGGGAAGCACAAATGAGCAGATAGAGCCTCCCATACTTACATGATAGCTTCTCCACCATGGCTGGTTTGGCTCTCACGTTTCCATACTGGGTGGCACTAGAGAAGGGTTGGACAAGGACTAGCATATCTATGGGAAGAAACAAACAAACAAACAAACAAACAATATAGTGTTTAAAACAGACTGGTATGATAGACAGTGAGTAGACTTTAATTGGTGCCAATGAACCCAACTTGCACGCAGATGTCAAATATCGTTGCTAGTGACCCCCAACATATTTCCAAGGAAGGTCAGTCGTACCAGCAAGTTGATTCATGCATGGCATCTGCAAAAAATGTTTGCTAACAAACTTCCATCTCTTTCAATGACATGAATAAAAACAACAAACAAACTGACAAACAAACTGAATAAAAATCAACAAATAAAAACACAGACACACAGAGAAATTCAGGTCCTAGTAAGTCACACAATAAGTTTGAAAATACAACTCATTGTTGAGTAGGAAAAAAAGAAGAAGAAAAAACATCATACAGGGTAAATATGAGCTACACTTGTAACTTGAAATGATGACCAATCATGAAAAAAAAAAGGCCACAACACAACAGTTGTCACTTGGCGTTCAGTTTTGTGTGTGTGTACAGCTATGAGCAGTTGAGGGTATTTAACAGCCCTCATCATCAACTTGACTTAGTGCAGAAATGGTACAAAATGTTATAAAAAAAAAAACACCCTTAGCTTTATGGCTGTGAGGCAAGTGAACTACCAAGAACAAAATGACCATTTTAGTTCAAATTTAAGAACAGTCATTTTTTTTTTCTTCGCTGCAGTAAATCTAAATGTGGAATATTTTTGTTTTTCATTGATTTTTTCTTTTCTTGATGAGGCAATACTCGAAAGAGTTTCATTGCAAAGTGAGTTAACTTCATTCGCGTTAATTAAATATATTTGCCAGTATTTGCATATAAAGCTGCTTAAAAAAACAATGAAAACAATAAGAAAATACGGGATATTTTTTAGATAAAACTTCAATAATATTCCTTGTTATGTAATATATGAGGTATCGGTGGAAAGATTTTATTTCGCCCATCTGATGATGGACTTACGTTAGAATGTTAAAAAATGGCACTTAGCCCATTTTTACATCATACTCTTTATTTGACTGTACAACTCTTTATCCATCTCGCTCTAGGCAGATTATGACACTTTACTGAGGCATGTTACAGTATGCAGTCAAGGAAATCACTATGAACTCCAGTATTCCATCTATGAGAGTATGCCTATCATTACACAGAGGTGGGTGCTCAAGAGTTCTTTCTTTCCTCCGCCATTAAGCATGAGTGGTGCTTCGAAAACACTATGTCACTGTGTTCAAAAGCCTTTGACAGTGTACAGATGTGTAATGACGGATACCCGGTACTCTTTCGAATGGCGGCTGCGAAAGCCAGCTCACATGGCATATGACCGACAGTGTCTACCAGCAGAAATCCTGTGTCTGCTCCTTATCCCGGATAATATGGTATTAAATTTTATGAGCCTATACTGATGCTCTGTCTGGAGCTTTCATACCTTCCTTTTTCTCTTGGTCATAAATATCATTGCGTCATGTTAGTGTTTACTGCGTATATCGTAAACATCCGACATATGTGAAATTAAGGCATGCCGTTATATTGCCTTCCACAACACAAGTGCCTTGGATATCATCTGCAATGGGGGAAATCACTACAAAATGTGGCTTTTTAAAAAGATGATATGTATAATTCCCATTCCCATTCCCTAACTGCAGTTCTTGATCATAAGCTTACGCTCTCTCATAACTGTCTTTGAGTCCCATGAGTCCCAATCTATGAAGGATCATGTCTAAAAAAAATTTGTACGGTATGTAAAGTATGTCACATTTTCAATAGTGTGTTTGCAGTACTTTGTACATATATGCAGTACTTTGTACATATATGCAATTCTCCCCCCCCCCCCAACATCATTTGTTATGTGTGCTGTTGACTGCTGATTTCTTAGACTAACCTTTGCCATTGTACAAAAATCAACAACACTGAAATTGTAAATCATGTAACAGAACACTTCTAAGGTCCTCCCCACCCCCTCCCAAGCCTAACACTTTGATATGAATATACGTCAGATAGCCTTTGTCAACACCACTTAGTAAAGACTGACCTAGGATTTCCAGAGTAGATTTCTGCTTACCAGCAACAGAGATTACACAGTGCACTGAACCCACACAAAAATTTGCACACAATTCCCACAAATGGAGCAAGCCAGACTGACAGACAAAAACAGCCAGCACACTGAAAACCAGTTCTCTCACTCACCAACATGTTCCAGGATCAGGTCTAGAATGTCGTTGCTGGTCTGGCTGATGTTGGGGTTCTTGGCAGCCAGGTTCTGGACCAGGATGGGGACGACATTGTTGACGACGACAGACAGCGACTCGCCTAGTCTGGGCACGATGTCCTTCATGGTTGCCAAGGCTGCCGTGTTTACCTTGCTGTTTGAGTCTGACAGCCTCGATGAGAATTTGTCGAATATCTGTGTGCACAAAGGGACGTTGGGTTTATTGATACAGTAAATCACTCATGGCTATTCTGAAGATCAAAATGTGTGTGACTGTGTGTGTGTAAGGACATTTTTCAGGGATTCCTTACTACACCACCTGCTCTCTTAAGATTTTTAATGTTTTTGTACGTTAACCTTAACCCGTTGAGGACGAGTCCCGAGTATACTCGGGCATGTGTCTATTGGAAATGCGTGTTGCAGAAAAGTCAGTCCATCCTCAACAGTTTAAGTAGGAGGATGCAGATAAAACTAGAAATATCACTGAAGGTGATTAATACCCCCCGCCCCGTGACGACAGTCTTACCCAAGGAATGATCTTTCCTTGATCTTCTGCCATTTAAATGCCGTTACCATGGCAACGCAGCTTCCAACACGTCCGAAAAATATGTCTTGCACGTCTTCCCACCAAGACTATTGTGTGTGCCACATTTCATAAGCTTTTGTCAAAAACTGAGGAAGTAGTTCAATCCACAAGATCTTTCCTTGATCTTCCGCCATTAATATGCCGTTACCATGGCAACGCAGCTTCCGACACGTCCAAAAAATATGTCTTGCACATCTTCCCACCAAGACCAATGTGTGTGCCACATTTCATGAGCTTCAGTCGAATACAGAGGAAGTAGTTCAATCCGCAAGATCTTTCCTTGATCTTCTGCCATTTATATGCCGTTACCATGGCAACGCAGCTTCCGACACGTCCGAAAAATATGTCTTCCACATCTTCCCACCAAGATCAAGGTGTGTGCCACATTTCATAAGCTTTGGTCAAAAAACTGAGGAAGTGGTTAAATCCGCAAGATCTTTCCTTGATCTTCTGCTATTAATATGCCGTTACCATGGCAACGTACTTTCGGGTACTGTCAAAAAATGCGTCTTGCACATCTACAACCAAAGGCACACATCTGTACCAAGTTTCATGGAAATTGGGCAAAAACTGAGGAAGTAGTTTGCAACACAAAATTTTCCATCATTTTGGCTCATAATATGTGAGCTGTTACCATGGCAACATACTTTTTGTCACTGTCAAGAAATGTGTCATGCTGACCTATATCCTAAGACAAACATTCAATATGAATTCCATGAGAATTGGAAGAACACTGATGAAGCAGTTTTGCCATGAAGCATTTTGCCCTATATTTTACCAATAACATGCCGTTACCATGGCAACGCACTTTTTGCCACTGCGGAAATATGTGTCTTGCACATTACCATATTCAGATGAACATCTGTACCTAATTTCATAAAAATTGATCAAAAACTGTGGGAGGAGTTCGCGACGCAAGATTTGTACCCATTTTTTGCCCATAATATGCCGTTACCATGGCAACATACTTTTGGGTACTGTCAAAAAATACGTCTTGCACATCTACAACCCAAGGCACACATCTGCGCCAAGTTTTATGGGAATCGGTTGAAAACTGAGGAAGTAGTTGGCGACGCAAGATTTGCAACGGACCGACCCGCCCGACCGACCCGCCCGACCGCCCGCCCGACCGCCCGCACCGACCGCCCGCCCGCCCGACCGACCGCCCGACCCGCCCGACCGCCCGACCGTCCGCTGATTCCTATATACCCCCTTCAAACTTCGTTTGGCGGGGGTATAAAAATATGTCATTTGATAAAATTCCCCCTGTATCAATTCACGAGCCATCTGCCATACAGCATTACTATTTCTCCGGATTTCGATATATCATTCAAGTATTTCGATACATCATTCAATCATTGAAGCATTCAATTCATCTCAACACTGTTCAGAGAGAACTGTGATGTGGGGACATGTATGAACATTACTTATTGCAGCTATTGTAATCATCACTCTTCAACATTTTCATTACCCTTAGGAACGTCCTATGAAAACATTACCAAATCTTCCACTAAAGTGTTTGCAAAAGTGACCCTATGGTTTTAAATGGGAAGGCTTTGAGAAGCTGGTCAGGAATACAGTTCTTGGGAATTACCCAAGCTTGCAACAAATGAAATAAGAAATTTCAGTAACTATGAACCATCTTCACAAAAGATCACTAATGTTGCAGATCCACTTCAATATTTCTCAAACCATCAAAGCACTTGGCTTAAAACTTTCTATTTGATTTTTGTAAATGTTTGATAACTTTTTTTTTTACCTTGATGATGTTAGCAGTGACTATCTCCTCATGAGTCTCGCTCATTTCTTGCAGCTGCTCGATGGCCTTGAGGCGGGACATCCAGTCCGAGGCACCCAGGTTTTCACACAGCCCCTTGACGATCTCGCTGTCCTCGCTCCGCACTGTGCCCCCAGACCGCTTGCCCTTCTTCATCGAACCAGGAGGGTGTGCTGTACCTCCCTGCCATTCAAAGTATACGGACAACTTAAAGAGAAGGATCGAGCATAACAAGCTGTTGCATATACAAAAATAAACTTCTGTTCACTCTCCTAGAGATCTGGTAGCGGGGAGATGCCATGGACTGGGAAGGCTGGCCTGGCCCCGGATATATTCTAGGATCCCCTTTAACAAGTTGTGCACAGCTTTATCACTGACTTCTACGTAATTTCACACACAGCCAAAGAATCTCAACTTGAGTTGACTGTCATCAATGAACATACACTTCGATGCACAAGTTCGTTGATGCCCTGGTTTTCAAATGTACCCTGGTGGGCAGTGAATGAAGTTCAATTTAATCGAGCCACCTATGTGTATGTCTCCCCATACTATGGGGGCTTGAAATCCTTTTTTCTGGCTTGAGAGTGTGTCACATATAACATCAACAGTTTTATCAACAATGATTTCTAACAAAATATTAGATTTTACAGGAAAGACACATACCATTAAGCATATAACTACATACAGATTATGCTCAAGACTCATTAGTTTTGCTGGATCATTCTGAACAGTTTGTCACAAAGACAGTCTGTTCTCATAAATGGAAAGTATTTCTAATTTGGGTCTATGCATATGGGCCATTGTTGGAGTACACATCACTCAATGCTTTCTTAACGACTCTAAGCAGGAGATCTCGAGCAATGCTACATCACAAACACATAACCATTATATTTCCTATTTTGTTTTTAGCCTAGACTTTCGTATTAGTGTTGGTATTCTAATGCATCAGGGTATGTGTACTGCTAAAAAGGTAGCTTTGATATGTTTAGGAAGACAGACAGACAGATGAATAGAAAGATAGTTAGATGGATAGATAGATATACAGAGAGATAGATTGCTGCCTAATTTGCTTACCCTGAGTCGATGCGGTCCCTGGAGTAGGCATGTGACCCCGAGTTGGCTCGGCTGTTGGGGTTGCTCCGGCGAGCTTTGGCAGAGGATGTGTCTGATGGCAAGTCACCCAGACCCTGCAGTGTAATGGGCACGGTGAGTGAGGAGCATTTGATATACGTGTAAACACATTATAAGCATGTTATCAGTGCAAGATATCTCCTGGGGTATACAAATATTCACAAACAAGGACCTCTGGTATTCCATTAAGAAGCATGACATTGTAAGATGCATATCGAGTCATCACAATCAGTATGCACATAATGACGTATTCAAGCATATACATGCATGATATCATATCTGACTGTTGAGAAACAGTATCTCGTTAAGATATGTGCCGTTTCTACCAAGATTATGATGTATCATTTTCACGGATCTAATAATAGCCTACAAGCATTCATGTCTCTTTGATATGCCTCCATGAAAACTGACAGGATTTCATATTTCATGATTTTGATCATACAACTGCTGTTCTAGAATTAGTAAGGGCACCACAATTAATTAATTTCTTTTTCTAAAGCGTGTGTGGAATAAGGTTAATCTTGTTCCTCTATATAGTAATAACCCCCCCCCCCCTCCCCATACACACACACACACACGACACACACACACATGTAGAGGTAATTAGATTATGTACATCTAATGTTTGTTTGTTTGTTTGATTGGTTGTTTTCATTTGTTTGTTTGTTTGGTTGTTTTTGTTTGCTTGCATGTTTGCTTGTTTGTTTGTTGTTTGTTGTTGTTCTTTCTTACATGGAAACATGAAATAGTTGTCTTTGTATGTAAGAAACAAACCTTGTTCTTGAGATTCTCCAAGATGTCCCTGATACTTTTGATGTTCTTGGATGGAACATGTTTGTCAATCAGCCTGTCAAAGTCCTCATGGTGCATGAGCATGAAGAAGATCCGGCGTGCATAGTACCTACGTTGTACACAATTGAGAGGTGTCCATCGGTTAGAAGTCAAAGGTCATTGATGGGGTCAGGACAAAAGTGGGACACTTTATATCACTATCACACTTCAACCACTTACGTACCTACATGTAGGCACTTGGCTTAACAAACCATGCTTTTCAATAGGCATACTGAAATCCATCCAAACTTTACCTAGCTGTAAAGTTAGCAAACCCACTCGGGTGAAGCAATGCACCTTAGTCAAACAGGAAAGCCATGATAACTCAACAGGGATAAGCTTATCTTTCATTCCAAGAGAATTAGTTCTCACACATAAGAGCCAATCGGCAAAGACACACTAATCACGCATACTAATCAGCAGATAAAGCACATAGGGGTTTAGATGCAAAATCCATTCAAGGCTAGTAGCTACAGCAGTACCCCGCTCAATAGCTACTCGTTACTATTGGTAACAACTGCAGAAAATTTTACCTACTACAATATAAAGTGTTGTATGGTGTCTTGAAATTGTAGAAGATAAAAATGTATTTTCCAAAAAATGGAGACTTAGAAGTATTCATCTTCTCTGCCCCATGTGATTGTACATAGGTGAAGATAATCACTTGATATCACAAAACATGGGAACATCCAAATACATTTTTCTTTTTGGCCAATTGATCATTCCTCGATTCATCAAAAAACCTCTTTCACTGATTTCTCTCTGGATTACTGATATATATTTCAATTGGTGTAACATGTCATCAAACATAGCATTTCTACAGACTGTTACACAGCTTCTGTGTAGCCACGCAGGGAAAGTCAAACTACAGATTGTATCTTCTCCGATCAAAGCTGCGATAGGATTCGAGGAGAAACCCTCCACTCCATCTCACCTGGTCTCCTGACCGTTGTCGAGGGGCCAGCTGGGCGGTGACCGGAAGGACCTTGTCTGTCACATCCTTGACCCCCGCTGAGGATCCCTCCCGGGTCCCATGCGCTCAACCAGCATCTCTAGGAAGACACTGGTGGTCTTCCTCACCATTCCACTCTTGTGACTGAAAACAGAAAGGATGGAGAAAAAGGTAAGAAATGGATGACGATGATGATGATGATGATGATGAACATTCACAGGTGCCCAGCTCCCACAATATGTCACACATTATTCACAAAGTTGCTGAAAAAGATATGCTTATAATTCATATTAGTGCAGACAAAGTGGAGAGAGAAAAAACCAGGAGAAGTTTAACTCTACCATAA
>NW_027272975.1:0-20000 GCF_040938485.1 Diadema antillarum
GGAGGGTGTGTTCCCCCTCCCACGGTGAGAACATTTTGCATTTTGATGTTGTAAATGGTGCAATTTGATGCATGTTTTACCGTCTTTTATCGACTTGAAACCCCCCGCTTACACGCACCGGCGTAGCCTGGATAATGATCTTGTGATATTGGGAGGGGCGGTGGTTACTATGCGAGGGAGCGAGGCGACCGAACTTTTTGCATTTTTATGTTGTAAATGGTGCAATTTAATGCATGTTTTTCCGTCTTTTATCGACTTGAAACGGCCCACTTGTTTAAGGTAGCAGGATATATTGATGTGGATTATTATTGAACAATTTGCCTATAAAGTGGTAGCATATAAATAAACTTCTTGAATTAAATTATTGTTACAATTAATTTCATGAACGTTGTCTGTTAAGCAATCAAACAGAAAAGGCATGCTCACGAGGGTGTATATACAAAAGGGATATTTCTCCTCCCACACGAAGGTGATTTTACATTTTCAGACCTGAAATTCAGCGATCTGGTGCAAACTTTTGGTGCAATACTTGGATTTTTTTTTTCTAGCTCCCCCAGCCCCCCCCCCAAAAAAATATTTATGGAAATAATTTCGATTTTTTTCAGGAAAGTGTTAATAGCAAAATCACGGCATTTAGCTCTTATTCCGCGTGTGCATCATCTGTGTGTATGTACAAAGTCTAATGAGGTGGGGGGGGGGGTGTGGTGATCGAGGGGAATGCCCCCTCCCACTCGACGGAGCTTTTGCGTTTTTAAAATCAAGATAAAGCGATCTGAAGCACATTTTTTTTTTGTGAGAAATTCGGGTAGTGTGATTTTCCCCCGATTTTTCCCCTTGCTTTTTTTCTTTTTTTTTCACGATCCAAAAGTGTGTGTGTGTGTGTGTGGGGGGGGGGGGGGGCTGCAGCCCCCCCCCCCAGCCCCCCGGTTCCGCGGCCCCTGCAGTATAACAGTTTCAATTTATTTTTACAAACATTTTCATGAATTTTAGTTAGCATTTACTACAGCGGATCCTGAGGGGAGCGCAACGGGCGTGTGCCTTCCTTTACTTTGTGTTAAAACAAAATAAATTAAAAACTAGAAATGTCGCTATGGCGACCGATGCCTCCGCCATAATGCACGATTCTCCCAACAGGTGTATAGTACAATGTCTTCACAATGTGTGACGACAGTTTCACATAACTGGCAAAATATTGAAATGACAGGTTTGTCAGAAATATCTTGAATGATCACTTTCCTTGAACTGGGTTTGATATAATTGTCTAAGAGTGCAGGTACACATATTCGGGGAATTGAGAATTTTTACTTGACTTCTGACCGACCCTTTTATAAGTTTATGTATTGAGTAATTTCAAAGGTATTCAAGAAAGAGTGTAATTACAGTACAAAATAGAATTGTTGGGGGGCATTGAAACCTGGCCTTTGACCTTTGATCTTCTGGCTGGAAATTTTCCCAGAGAATCTCCATTCCTTATAGGTAATGCATATATCAAGTTTTAAAACTAATAATGCAAGCATTGCATATACTAGTATATGAGGGAAATAGTAACATTTTGAGGAGTTGACCTTGACCTTTGACCCCCTGACTATTGACCCATGACCCCTAAATTCCCTAGATAATCCCTGCCAGTCAGCACATGCGTATGTACCAAGCTCCATGAAGATACATTGAACCATTTGCGAGAAAAGTGATATTGCAACATTTTCACCTAACCTTTGACCTTTTGACCTTTGACCTTATGACATGAAACTCTCTGGAGAATCTTTACGCAGTAGTACATGTCTACACTAAGTTTCAAGAAAATACCTTTGGGCATTGCATAGATATGGGGGAAATAGCAACATTTTTAGCATTTGACCTTGAACTTTTGACCTTTTACCTCTAGCCAATGTCACTAAAATCTACTCAACTAATTGCCCCATCATACACCATCCGTGGACCAAGTTTGGTGAAAGCTGCTTCATCAACTTTTGAGTTATCACGTAAACAGATAAATTTTAGGATTTGACCTTGTTCATTGACCTTTGACCTCTGTCCGATTTCACTAAAAATTTAATCAAGTAATTGTCCCTTCATGCATCATCCTCCGACAAAGTTTGATGAAATTTGCTCAATCAAGTCTTGAGTTATCGCGTAAACGGATACAATTTCTTCTTTAATAGATAATATATTTGTTAACAATTAAGTTGTTCTCTGATATTACATCTGGTATTGTTGCTACGGATATCTCTGATCATTTTCCTGTGTATGCACTCATTGGTAGTATCCACCCTCTTGCTGACAGTGTGCACAAAAATTCCGGTTTTCGTGTTATGTCAGACTCAAACATCAATAGTTTTAGAGAAAGGTTGAAACTCGTTGATTGGTCGATTGTATATAATCAAAATGACGTAAATTTATCTTTATATATTTTTATAGATATTTTGATAACTGAGATTAATATTGCTATCCCTTGTCGTAAATTCTCTAATTCAAATCAAAAAAAGTACCCCGGCAGCCATGGGTCACAAAATCACTTTTAAAATCAATCAATAAGAAAAATAAACTTTATTATAAATATCGCAAAGTACCCACAGTTACAAATAAGTCCAGATAATATTTATTATACTCAGTATCGTAATATCTTCACTTCTGCATTACGGTCAGCCAAACGGATGTATTTCATGAATCAATTCGACAAATGTAAATTTGATGTGAAGGGTAGGTGGAGGGTGATAAACCGAGCGTTGAAACGTAATACTGATAATAACGCGCCTAGTTATATTCAGGAGGATGATGTTCGCATTGATGACCCCATAGATATAGCTGATGTTTTTAATGATTTTTTTTTGTAAACATTGATCCAAATCTGGCTGATAAAATTCTTGAAGCGCAGCGGGAATTTCACTCTTTCCTGGGTGGTAGGAATATGGAATCTTTATTTTTGTCCCGATTGTCGAAGATGAAATCATAAAGATTGTTGATAAGTTGAATAATAAAAAAAAAGTTCGGGATGTGATGGAATCACAAACTTCTTGGTAAAAAATGTGATTCATGAAATAATTTTGCCTCTTACTTATATTTTCTATCAATCTTTATCTACTGGTAAAGTTCCTCAAAAAATTAAAGTAGCAAGAGTTGATCCCATTTTTAAAAAAAGGGCGAAAAGACCTTGTCAATAATTATCGCCATATTTCTCTTTTAGCTTCCTTTTCAAAGATACTCGAAAGACTTGCGTATAAACGCACCCTTAATTTTCTTCTTCAGGCAAAAATATTTACTAAATATCAATTTGGATTTCGGCAAGAACATAGTAAAACTCACGCATTACTCAAGTTTAATGATAAGATAGCTCATGCTATAGATGATGTTTCTCACACTGTCAGTGTTTTCCTTGACTTCTCCAAGGCGTTTGATACAATGACCATGACATTTTACTTTATAAATTAAACCATTACGGAATTCGGGGAAGGGCGCTAGTATGGTTCACTGATTATTTAACAAATAGAAAACAATTTGTAAGTATCCACGGTCACGACTCCCAACCAAAACTGATTTCTTGTGGTGTTCTACAGGGTTCCTACCTTTAAGATTCTTTCCTTCGTTTGTTTTGCAGATGATACAAATTTGTTCTTCTCTCATCAAAATCCTGATGCGCTTATAAACATAATAAATAAAGAACTTGTTTCTGTTCAATCTTGGATTTTTGTGAACAAATTATCCTTAAACATCGATAAAACTCAGTATATGTTACTCAGTAATTCGCCACCTGTGTTACCTCTCTCTGTCAAGATAAATAACATTGATCTGTCACACGTCAACAGTACAACATTTTTGAGTCTTTATATCGATAGTGATTTGTCTTGGAGAACCCATGTTAATTATGTAAGCAGAATTATTGCTAGAAATGCCGGGGTTCTTAACAAACTTAGCTACTATTTAGTCCATGTAATATTCTACAGATCATTCAACTTTGATATCTCCCTATCTCAACTATGGGATTCTGGCGTGGGGAAATGCTTCTAAAAACCTTATCGATTCGTTATTTCTTGTACAAAAATGCGCTGTTAGAATATTGTTACCCACACTGGATATTTATCCCAAACGAACGAACTTTTTGTTAGTAACAACATTTTGAAAAATCCCGAGTTGTTTTATTACAACGTTGGCCTGTTTATGTTTCAATTTTCAACTGGCCAATTACCAGAAGTATTTTCCCAAATGTTTACAAGAAATTATACAGTCCATGATTATCCAACTCGTCAACGTTACGCATATCACCTTCCACGTACCCGAACAATTTTCGCGGAAAAAACCATTATGTTCACCATGGGCCAAAATATTGGAACGAACTCCCGACGGAACTTGTAAGTTGTACCACTGTAACCTCATTCAAACGAAAACTGAAGCAATATCTTCCATGTCTTCTTAGCAGCTACATTGTACGGCATGCATAGTGTATATATATAGTTCTTGTTGCTCTTTATGTTACCCCTTGTCTATCCCTTATTAGTAGTCCGGCGGGATCCTATCCATGCATGAACACTATTTTTGATCAGTCTGCCTGTTGCGCTCTTTGCATCCACTCGGTTATCGAAATTCTCGTGCGTGACAGCTGTCGGTTGGTCACACGGAATGCTTGGTTTTAGCAAGGAGGTATGACAGAACTCATACCTCCTTGGTTTTAGGACCCATGCTGGAATGTTACTCCTGAGCTTTATTTCTTTAGTACACGGTATTGTTTACATTCACGACAAATCTCATCATCATTTGGACCGATGTGTTGGCTCAGTGAGTAGAGCGGCTGCCCTCACAATCGGGAGGTCGTGGGTTCAAACCCCGGCCGCGTCATACCAAAAGACGTTAAAAGATGGGAGTTGCTGCTACCTTGTTTGCCGTTCAACAGTTGAAAAGGTTAGAGCAACGTCGATCTGGCGCTGCTCAGTGGCTGCCGGGCCCACGATCAATTGGGCAAAAAGAATTTCCTTTCTTGGACAATAAAATTTGGAGTTTATATCCAAAACAATTATTATTATTATTATTATCATTTCACCTTCTACGTATGTATTTATGTCATACAGTTACGCCATATACTCTGCAACACACCCCTTGAATCTCTGCAACCCCAGTTGTTGTTCTACCAATGCCCTTACTAAAGTAGTAGGTTATACTGCTGCAACATGTGACCTTTCTGTATTTTTATTTAGTGACATATATTTAATTGGATTTTTTGTTTTGTTTGTTTTAATCGGTTTCCCCATTCCAGTTATAGTTGGTCTTAAAAAAAAATCCGCATTTTAAACTTCCCCTAATCTGACTACTCACGGGACCAGCGACTGTCAGACTGTACAAGCTAATGCTTTTACGCAGGCCCCATCATATTTTTTCGCATCATGACCACAGTTTAATTCGCATGCATACAGACCTTGTGTTTATACCAAATCAAACTTCTGTACATTCCGATGAAGTCTCATCTAAATTATGTTTTGTATATTTTTCGTATTTATATACTTTATTGTGATATATGTGAGAAATATGAAAACAAATTGAAATGAAAAATGAAATGACATTCATGATTTAACCTTGACCTTTGACCTTTGGCCTTTGGCCGATTTCACCCAAAATTTAATCACTCAGGAAGTAATCGCCCCCATTATACTTTATACTTGGACTAAGTTCAGTGGTAAAATTCCAGTCAATATTACTCAAGTTATCGCGTAAACGAAAGCGGACGGACGTACGGACGTACGTACGTACGGACGGACAACCCGAAAACATAATGCCTCCTGCACCACTTCGTGGCGGAGGCATAAAAATTTGAAATGAAACCCAGAAGAGGCATCAGTTGAATTTTTTTTTCGCACCCCCTTCACGGAATTCGTGGATCCCCCAGCATGTACAAATTATACATAATGTTACAAAATGGAAGCAGTCCACATTCAATGTTGCAAGGGACCTGAGTAAAGCACAGTCAAAGGTTCCAAAGCCATATACACATAGGCCTATATATACATATAATCAGGGTAGGCCCCCAACCAATGTGTAGATAAATGAGAGTAGACGCAAGCGCGCCGGAACAGACCTTCTGTTTTTATCCTTTTTTTTTTCTTTTTTTTTATTGGGGGAGGGGGGGGGGGCAAAATCTCGACGGCGGCACATTTATGTTATGGTGTGAGATCATCGGCGAGGGAGCGAAGCGACCGAGCGGGGGGAGGGTATGGGACATGGGCGTAAATCCCGGGGGGGGGGGATGCATCCCCAAGAAATGGAAGGGGGGGGGGGATGGCCTGTACAATTATCCCCCCTGAAATTTGAAAAAAAAACCAAGGAAAAGTAGAAATTACGCGGTGCGTAATATATGTCCCCGCCGGAAGTAGCATTTTGTGGCAAAATGTACAATATAGGTAAAAAATCAAGGTCAAAGGTCAAAGAATTCAAAATTCAAAATTCAAAATTCTGTGTAGAAGTTTTGAAGTCCTCACCTAGTGCCATCACATAAAGCAAACGGAATCGAAATCGGGTTAGAAATGGCGAAGGAGTAGCATTTTGTAGCAAAATGTACAATACAGGTCAAAGGTCAAAATTCTGTGGAGAAGTTTTGAAGCCCTCACCTAAAGCAAACGGAATCGAAATCAGGTTAGAAATGGCAAAGGAGTGGCAGTTTGTAGCAAAATGTACAATATTGGTCAAAGGTCAAGGTCAAAGGTAACAGCTGAAATTCTGTGTAGAAGTCTCCAAGCTCCCATGTAGTGCTATCATATAAAGCAAACAGAATCAAAATTGGCTCATAAATGACAGAGAAGTAGCAAATTGAACATTGTGATCACACACGGACGCACACACATACACACACGCACATACACACGGACACACACACGGACACACACACGTACGGAGCCCGTTTCATTAATCCCCTGCTCGAACTCTTCGGCGGGGACAAAAAGTGGAAGAAGCAGAAATTTCATTGTATCAATTTAGGGGACGGCTGCCTTCAGAGAGCCAGCATTCTGTCTTTTAAAATATATGTATACAAAATTTTCTCAAGCGCTCGCTCGCGAAAAAAAGCGACATTTTCATAAGGAACGTTCCAGACGTTGACAACGTCAAATAATGTATAGGTCTACACGTACACTTGTTATGACGCGCACAACTTGGCCTATCTGCAAATTACGTACGAAAACAAACAAACAACCAACCAACCAAACAAACAAACATTAAACTATACCGCCATATTATTGAACCCCCCCCCCCCCCATTTCCTGATTCATTAAGCAAACGATGATGACTCTGACTCAGTCAGGATATATCTACGGGCATACACAGAGATGATTAGGGGCGTCGATCCTGGGTACGATGGGGGGGGGGTGTGCATTTGCCCCGCCCCCATGGAAATGTTGGGGACAAACAAATCACTTTTCCCCCAGACAATTTCCGAGATGAGGACAAATTTCTAACTTTCTTGATGGAAAATTGTCCAAGTACCGACAGAAGTATGCACCATCAGATCGTTGAATTGTAATCATAAACTTGTAAAAGCTCCCCCACTGGGTCCCTTTCGATAGACTTTGACGTGTGCAACAGATCTTTCACTTACAAAATTGCAAAAGTTCCCTCATATTATGCAGAGGCATTGGATTGGGGGGGGGGGAGAGGATGGTTCCCCCATAAAAGTATTGAAGGCAAACATATCATTTTACTCCTCCCGAGATGTGGAAATTTTCTTCCTTTTTTGATAGAAAAACTGTTTAAATATTTCACCTAAAAATGGCAGAACTTCAATTCTGAAAATACAAAATCTCCCTCGTATGCAGGAGTGTCGATCCTGGAGGGCTAAGGGCAAACATGTCGTTTTGTCCCCAATAATTCCCGAAATGAGGAAATTTTTCTGCTTTTTTGATAGAAAACTGTCCACTTTTACCCACATTATTATGCACCAGATCCTTGAATTTCATTTCTGAAAAATAACTTACGCAAATCTTCCTCACGTGGGAGGGGGATACCCCTTAATTCTCACACCCTCCCCCATTTCGTCGCCTATTATATACTTAATACACTTTGGAGAGCTGGGTAAGTGCAGAATATTTCATCAAAAAGTGTGCATCAAATCTGTCACTTCAATTCTCAAGTTCTCTCATCCTCTTTAAATTTACCCTTTCACCACTCGGTTCCTATCCACAGAATTAGACTTGGCACGCTTTGGGATTGACAATTTTCCGAACATTCCACAAAAGTATGCATCAGGTCGTTCTATTTCAATTCTAAAAATGCAAAAATTCCGTCGTGTGGAAGGGGATTACCTTCTTCCCCGCAGTCCCCCCTGGCCCCCCCCCCCCCCCCGTCAACTTCCATACATTTGGTACACAATGATGTCGCACACGCGGATCAAGAATTGAAATACCGCGATTCAGTCATTCACATATCTGTGAATACTTATTTTCTTCCTTTTTTGATAGGAAAAAATCCAAAAATTTCACCAAGAGTGTGTACCAGGGCCCTGTTTTATCAAAATAAAGTTGATTGTGAAATCAACGCTAACTTTATCCAACTTGAAGTCCGCTATATCTTCAAATTAACTGCTAGTTTCCGTTTTACGAAGAGACTTAATAGTCAATTATAGTATATAGCTCATCACCATGACTTAATTATTGATTTAGTTCAAACAAAAAACACAGGACGAGGCTGGTTTCTGGTACTGTCTGCTTAAAAACAATACAATACAATACATTAAGCAAAACAAACAACTAAAACATGATTGTTTGCCATGGCCAGGCGCGTTTTTTTTAGACGGCACAGATTGGGGCATGGCGCATATCAAACCTATGGGAAACATGTTGGGTTAGGGTTAGGATTAGGGTTAGGGATTAGGGTTAGGTTTAGGGTTAGGGATTAGGGTTAGGGTTAGGGATTAGGGTTAGGTTAGGGTTAGGATTAGGGGTTAGGGTTTGGGTTAGGGTTAGGGTTAGGGTTAGGGTTAGGGTTAGGGTTAGGGTTATGGTATTCCGCAGTATATGAAGTATGTAGTTAAGAGTTGAAATTAATAGTGTAGATAGGTCTCATCGAGACTAACATACTCCAAAAATTTCAGATCTTAACTCCCAGTAGTTTTTGGCTCAGCCGTTTTTAAATTTACCGTTTGATTAGTACATAAAAAATTCAAAAGCGTCTCGAAGAAAAATTAATTGTAGTTAAGGATTATACTTCTTTAAAATGTTAAGTCCGATGGAAGGTCCAATATATGGAAGTTTGAAAGTGGAAGTACAATTAGTCTTCGCTCCAGGCGACTTTGAATTTTTTGATATATACTATATGTACAATATTTGAAAGGGCCTGGAAGGAAGACTAAAATTAGTTAAGCAATCATACTTGAGAAAAAACTTAAGTTTGGTACAAAGTCCAAAATATATAAGTTTCAAAGTCTAACTTGAAGTAGTCTTTACTCCAGCCGTGTTTTAAATTACCGTATGTTTGTACATAGAAATATTTGAAAGGGTCTGAAAGGAGAACTAATTGTATTGAAGGACTGATACTTGACAATTATGTTGAATCCGGTGGTAGGTCAAAGATATTGGAATTTGAAATTGTAACTCAAATTGATCTGCTCTCAAGGTGTCTTTGAAAATTTTGCAATATACTATATGTACAATATTTGAAAGCGCCTGGAGGAAAGACTAAACTTAGTTAAGCACTCATACTTGAGAAAAAACTTAAGTTGGGAACAAAGTCCAAAATATTTAAGTTTTAAAGTCTAACTTGAAGTAGTCTTTGCTCCAGCCGTCTTTCAAGTTACCATTTGTTTGTGCATAGAAATATTTGAAAGGGTCTGGAAGGAGAACTAATTGTATTGAAGGACTCGTACTTGACAAATGTGTTAAGATCTGTGGCAGGTCAAAGTTTTTCGGAATTTGAAATTGTAACTCCAATTAGTCTTCTCTCAAGGTGTCTTTGAAAATTGTCCTATATAGTATATGTACAATATTTGAAAGCGCCTGGAGGGAAGACTAAACTTAGTTAAGCACTCATACTTAAGAAAAAACCTAAGTTGTGAACAAAGTCCAAAATATATAAGTTTCAAAGTCTAACTTGAAGTAGTCTTTGCTCCAGCCGTCTTTCAAGTTACCATATGTTTGTACATAGAAATATTTGAAAGCGTCTGGAAGGAGAACTAATTGTATTGAAGAATTCATACTTTGGGAAAATGTTAAGTCCGGTGGAAGGTCCAACATATGTGAGTTTCAAAGTTTTATTGTAATTAGTCTTCGCTCCAAACGACTTTGATTTTTTTGATATATACTATATGTACAATATTTGAAATCGCCTGGAAGGAAGACTAAACATATTTTAGCACTCATACTTGAACAAAAAACTTGAGTTCGGTGCAAAGTCCGTAATATATAAGTTTGAAAATGTAACTTAAAATAGTCTTTACTCCAGCCCTTTTTTAAGTTACCATATGTTTGTACATAGAAATATTTGAAAGCGTCTGGAAGGAGAACTAATAATTGTATTGAAGGACTCATACTTCAGAAAAATGTTAAGTCCGGTGTCAGGTCCAGCCATTTTACTTTGAAATTGTAACACCAATTAGTCTTCGCTCCAGGCGTCTTTAAAATTTTATGTACATTGCCTATGGAGAAGTCGATATATATTCTAAGTCGAAAAACCCATAGACTTTGTACATGAAATTTGAAGGCGGCTGGAAGGAAGACTAATCGTTGTTAAGCATTCATATTTATGGGAACTTTTAAGCCATGAGTAAAGTCTTTTATATGTGAATTTCAAAGTTTAATTCCAATTAGTATTGCTTCCAGACGTCTTTAAGTTTCTTTCCATACCTCCCATCTGCTATTCAACAAAATTTGATTTGATTTGATTTATTTCTGCTTAATTCCGTTACATCAGATAGGATCATGTACATGTCATTTATGACAAACAGTATATCGACACATAGTTTTTAGTACAATTATACAAGACAAATACAAACATACAAGCTTATGGAACTTAAACAGAAGGGTCTCCAAAATAAGCCGAGGCTTGACGGTATGGAGACTATATGCTTACCTACTCTGAATAGAATAGGGAATAGAGAAAGAGAGAAATAGGGAAGGGTAGGGGGAATAGGGAAAGTTACAGAGTGTATGGGTACCACTCCAACTACTTTACAATAATAGTAATGATGATAAATACAATATGATAATGATATTAAAGTTAACACGTTCAGTTGCCTTTGCCGGAGTAATGACCGAATATGCACTATGAAAATAATAATATGTGAATACAAAATATCTTATACGTATTGTTGTCTGACACTGAATAAAATATATCGTGCTTGTTTTATGTACGCAGTAATGGTAAGGCACATCGTACACATGCATGCTCATAATATATACATGATGTATCCTATACATACATATACATACTCATATTCATAATATGGATAGATAAATACATCGATATATGTATGCACACATCCATGCATTATGTATCACGTACATATTCATATACATTTGATTATAATACAATAAAGGAATCAGAATGTTATCCTGGGGAATACTGCTTAAGGAGGTGAAGTTTTACAGCCTTCTTAAATGAATACATAGTGGTCATTTTTTTAATTTCAATGGGAAGGGAATTCCAAGTGTCAACGCCGGAGTGTCTGATAGAATGATGCGCGAGTGCGGTTTTGGGGTTAAATAAATGTAAATTTGTGGATTGTCTGGTTGGATAAGAGTGAATCTCTGAATTTGACCGAAATATTATGTTAAATATTGGAGGCAAGAGGTTTGACTTCAGACAAAACATAAATACAGCTTTTTGGAGAAAATTTATATCATTTATCTTAAGGGATTTAAGCTGGAAAAACAATGGGTCGGTGTGATCTCGAGAGCGTGCTCGACTGCACACTCGTATTGCTCTTTTCTGTAGGAGAAGTATACGGTCTGTGTTACATTTGTGGGTTGCCCAGATAATGTTGCAATACGATATATATGGCAAGATTAAGGCATTATACAGGGTAAACAATACACGAGTTGGTAAAAAATACTGAAGCTTAGTTAACAGGCCAACGTTTCGGGATATAGGCAAAATGATGTGTTTTACATGATCATCCCATTTTAGGTTTTCAGTTATATACACACCAAGAAATTTATTAAATATTTTCCTTTCAAGAGATATACCATCAATATACAATTCATATTCTGGTAGATCAGCTTTTTTACATTTAAAATGAATGAAATTAGTTTTGCTTAAATTAAGTGCCAGTATATTACTTTTAAACCATGTAGATAATTTCGGTAATTCATTGTTCAAAGTAGCAACTAGGTGGTTTAGGTCAGCATGTGAGTAAAATACATTTGTATCATCGGCAAATAATATATACTGTAACATAGATGATGCGTTTGAAATATCATTAATGCAAATTAAAAACAATAACGGCCCTAAGATCGAACCCTGGGGAACTCCACATGTTACAGGTAGTGTATTGGAGGATACTGAGTCAAAGGAAACAAATTGTTTTCTACATGACAAATAGTTTTCAAACCATGTAAGTGCAGTACCCCGAACCCCGTAATGTCGTAGCTTATATAATAATATTTTGTGGTCAAGAGTATCGAATGCCTTGCTCAGATCCATAAATATACCAATTACATGTTTGCGATCTGCCAAGGCACTCGATACTCTATCAAATAACTGCATTAGCGCGTGATCAGTAGAATGATTGGTTCGGAAACCGAATTGATCAGGATTGAAGAAATCATTCTGACACAAAAATCCATACAACCTATTATACACAATTCTCTCGAGTATTTTGGAGAAACTAGAGAGAATAGAAATGGGACGGTAATTAGTTACACACGTGGGATCATCTTTTTTATAAATCGGTATTACTTTACCAATTTTGAAGGAACTTGGAAAAATACCAGAAGAAAGAGATAGATTAAAGATATGGACTAAGGGAGACAAAATACTACCTATAATCTGCTTAAGTAAATTGGTGCTGATTTCATCATGACTGACAGAATAACTATTTTTAAAAGCACAAACAATTCTTAATATTTCAATAAAATCAGTTGGGTTTAAAAATAAGGATGAATCTATTGGTTGTGGCAGAAAATCTGCGAAATCACAATTACTCTTATCGATTTTAGAGCCCTGTTGTAGACCAATATGCACAAAATATTCATTAAACATATTACTTATATCTACCGGATTACTTACGGTATTACCATCTTTATAAAATACTTGAGAATCAGATGATGATTTACTCTTATTGAAAATTTCATTGATTATTTTCCATATAGTTGAACTTTTTACCTTGAGCATTATCTATCTTTTTAGAAAAATACATTTGTTGGACTGTTTAATAATGCTTGTTAATCTATTTCGATATGTCTTGTAATTAGAAACATTTTCAGGGCTAGCTTGATAAAGACTTGTTTTGTACAAGATATTTCTTTTATTTATAGAATTCAAAATTCCTCTTGTTATCCAAGGTTTTATAGGTTTATTACGTTTTCTCCCTGCCTTGGTCTTAGGTATACTAATGTTGAAATATATCTCAAATTTAGCCCAGAATAACTGATATGCTCTTTCGGTATCGTCACAGGTTAAAACATCTTCCCAATCTTCATTCTGCAAATTTTCATTTAACCTAGCTACATTTTCAGTGGTGAATTTACGAGCATAAAATGATTGTCCATTTCTACGAGGAGGAGGGGAATCAATCATTACAAAGACAGGGATATGATCTGAGATTTCAGAATATACAAGACCTGAATGAATATGACAATTGTGTGCATTGATAAATATATTGTCTATAAGGGTAGACGAATTACCTACAATTCTTGTAGGTTTGTCGATGACGGGGAAACAGGCGTTCGAGTATACTACACTTTTGAATTGATTGACATTGTTGTTATCCTGTTGCAGGTCTATATTGAAATCTCCCATTAAACATATAATTTTACTTTCTCTATTCAGATTATGTAGTATATGATCAAAATCTTCTAAAAAACTATCAATACAATTATTAGGGGGGCGATATATATTACATACAATTAAGTTTTTACTGTTGACCATGTCTATTTCTATACATAATAATTCTGCGGAATTATGAACAAATGAAAGGTCATTTCTGACCTTATAGGACAGAGACTTACATATATAAAAAGCAACACCACCACCACGACCGTCCTGTCTGTCACTGCGAACAAAATGATAATTAGGAATATTATATATGTCTGGGGATCTGGTGTTTAACCAAGTTTCAGTGATTCCAACTACTGAGAAAGAAAAAGACATATTTGTCAACAGATCAGTGACATTATCAAAGTTCTTACTTAAACTCCGGGTATTACAATGCAATAAACCAAATTTATCAGGAACATTTACAAAAGTACGATTGAATACATCCGGCAAATAATACTTACAATTTATGAGTGGTTGTACATTATTATCTAAGTCAGGTATCATTGTAAAGATAGATTCTGAAGTATTAATGGCAAAATATAAAAGGCAGTTTTAGTACATGAGACAAATCATCAGTATACTGATGGAGTAGTACATATATATATTATAGGGAGTTTTGACAATGATAGGCAAAGAATTAAAGGAAAAATAGCAAATTCTCAATATATCAGTGCATTCGCATAATACCATCTGAGTTGAAATAATGTAAGAGACAGGGAGTATAACATAATTGATACAATTGTTAGAAGATGTGTTGGATATAGGCTGATCACAATACCATCTAAGAGTTGAACTCGTATGGCGCTCCTCCTCTGCTTCTCCATCTACCTGCGTAGAAGCGTAGCCTGACCCCGGAGTCGTACAGCTGCTGTACGGTTGCAGACCACTTGCGTTTCTCTTTGAGGTCATCGGCTGTTAGGTCATCCGTCATGTAGTAGCGCTCGTTCGCTAGTTTCTCACGCTGAGCCTTCATGATTTCGATTTTCTGGCGATAAGACAGCGTTTTGAACAGGATGTGTCGTGGACGGTCTTTCGCGGGCTTCCCGTCGCGATGCGCTCTTTCGACCCTGACGTTCATAGTGAATTTCTCCCGGACTATTTTCTCAACCAAGGCGACGCAATCCTCCTCACCATTGGCAGATTCTGGTATCCCGATGACCCGGATGTTGTTTCTCCGCGAGAAGCGTTCGCTCTTGTTGATCTCCTGTTGTTGCTTGGCAACTTCTGACCTCAGAGCGCTGACCTCCTTCTCCATTGCCTGCATTCTCTTCTCCAGTTGAGAGTACTTCGCCTCCACCTCAGTGACTCGCCGGCTCTCATAGTCAATGGCTGATCCCAGCTGGAATTCCACCTGCTTGATGTTGTCGATCAAAGAAGACACGGCTCTTTGTATCATCTTTTCAAAGTTAGCTGTCGCGGCTTTGAAGTACCGAGCAATGCCAGCAGGTGTGGTTACGTCATCCTCATTGATGAATGGGAGTTCCGATGTATCCAACTGGGCTGCTGATGTCGATGGGGCTGCTGGAGCCTTAGCAGTTTTCTGGCGAGCACCTTGGCGGAGAGCCTCGGGTGAAGCTGAGGCCGAGGCACCGTGGTCTGTAGAAGATGGCGACCTAGGCGATTCGGGTTGCAGAGCAGCGGCGGTGTTTCCTGCCTTCTCTGGTCCAGAGTCGTCTTTCTTTGCTTTTCTCGCTAGCGGTTTCCTGATTGACTGGCTCATGATAGCAATGCGGTCGTCTTGAGAGGCCAGGATACTCAAATTTGTCAGATATAATGAATAATTTGCAAGAGACTTTGCTATGTACGTCCTATTCACTACTCCGACATTGCCTGTGTTCTCTCAAAATGATAAATGAATACCTGCATTTTTTATTTGAACTTTAGAAACAATGATTAAATATGAATATTTACTCACAATGTCAATGATGGAGCCATCTGTCGCCACCTTCAGGATTGCAGTATCTCCTAGCATGTCCGCCTTCGGTTGGAACACCCTTTCTTGTTTACGAAGGGTGTTTTGCAACAGAAAATGGATTTAAATAAGTTGGATTAGAAACAAATTGTAATCATCGAAATAATCCTATTGAATCAATACAAGCTGGTCAGTTTATCGCTTTACTTCATCATACTTCGTCACGCTTTGTTATACTTTGTGATATTTTGACCTAATTCATTTTAAATTTGGGTCTATTTAGCAAAGATTTTTTCTTCTCTCTGATGCTATTTTACTGACGCTAAAGGGTAGTTAGGGATGGGATAACAATGTAGGATGCAACATTTCAAGAACTCACTTCTATCCATTCGCCAAACGCTCTCCAAAATTCGCCGTTTACCATGATGTGGTTGTGGTTGGTTTCTTTTATCACTTTTCCCACCTCTTCTGACGTGGTGCAGTGTGTTACCCAAATGTTGTCGAGACCAGGCCCTCGGCTATATTGAATACAAATAGGAAAAAATATGTGTAAAAAACGTGTAAAGAACCATTACAATTTTTTTCCTGTAGGTTTCTTGCACATTTTCTCAGTTTTTTCCTTTAAATCTTTCTTTTTAGAAAATGTTGGAAAACAAATGTAAAGAACAATGTTAGTATGCACATGTATTGGAATAATGCCCTCTTGTGGGAAGAAGAATGTAGTTTCCACCTTCATATCAATATCAATTGTACTAATCTTCACCCCAAATACGTAAGTTCATTTGAAAAAAAAAGTACATTATACATTACCCGTGCACGGCTTCTCAACCAGGAACTTTTGGATTCGCCCATTGAAGGCAGCCAAAGGGTAGTTAGTGAGGACATACTGCGTTCAGACCCTCGTCGTTTCCTGCCTGGATAAGGAGGCAATGCTCGAAATTACACCTTCGTTGGAGGCCCTGATGATGATCGCTGTCCACAAAAGTACTTCTGCTTAAACTGGGCACGCATATCATTGTGATTTCCAATCAGGATGGCACTATATCGATATCCCTGTTGATGTAAATTCCCGCCATGGTGATTTGAAATACTCTGAAATACAATTTTAATTCCAATTATACTACTTCCAATTAGGACGAGACATAGGGTAAGACTGGCTGATTGTGGCTGGGAATTGCCATACTTGTGCTGAGTCTGGCTGGGGAATTTCCATACTTTTATGTATTGGCTATTATGTAAGAAGCACAGCTAGGACTTGTGATTTAATTTGAATATAGCGCCAACTGTTAATATTGGAATTTCGCGCCAACTGTTAAGGCGGGAAGCTGGCTGACTGTGGCTACCATTATGTGCTGAGTCTGGCTGGGGAATTTCCATACATGTATGTATTGGCTATGTAAGCAGTACAACTATGAATTGCGATTTAATTTGAATGTAGCGCCAACTGTTAATATTTGAATTTCGCGCCAACTGTTAAAGCGGGAAACTGGCTGACTGTGGCTACCATACATGTGCTGAGTCTGGCTGTAAATTTTCCATACGTGCATGAATTGGCTATGTAGGCAGACAGCTACAACTTGTGATTTAATTTGAATGTAGCGCCAAGTGTGGTTAGGCAGGAAACTAGGTTACGGTTAGGGTTAGGGTTGAGTTAGTTTTACTGTTATGGGTTAGGAGTTAGGGCTAGGGTTAGGGTTTAGGGTTTAGAGTTAGGGTTACAGTTAGGGTTAGGGTTAGGGTTTGGTTAGGGTTAGGGTTAGGGTTAGGGATTAAGGTTAGGGGTTAGGGTTAGGGTTGGGGTTGAAGTTGGGGTTGGGGTTGGGGTTTGGGTTTGGGTTAGGGCTAGGGTTAGGGTTTAGGGTTCGGTTTAGGGTTAGGGTTAGGGTTAGGGGGGGTTAGGGTTAGGGTTAGGGTTGGTTAGGGTTAGGGTTATTGTTAGGGTTAGAGGGTAAGGGTTAGGGTTAGGGTTAGGGCTAGGGGTTAGGGTTAGGGTTAGGGGGGTTAGGGTTAGGATTAGGGTTGGGGGGTTAGGGTTAAGGTTAGGGTTAGGGTTAGAGTTAGGGTTGGGGGGGTTAGGGTTAGGGTTTGGGTTTGGGGGGTTAGGGTTAGGGTTAGGGGTTAGGGTTAGGGGTTAGGGTTAGGGTTGGGTTAGGGTTAGGGTTAATGATAGGGTTGAGGGTTTAGGGTTAGGGTTAGGGGTTAGGGTAAGGGTTTGGGTTAGGGTTAGGGTTAGAGTTACGGGTATTCCGCAGTATATGAAGTATATAGTTAAGAGTTGAGATTAATAGGGTAGATAGGTCTCATCGAGACTAACATACTCCAAAAATTTCAGATCTTAACTCCCAGTAGTTTTTGCTCCAGCCGTTTTTAGAGTTACCTTTTGTTATGGACATAAAAAATTCAAAAGCGTCTGGAAGAAAAACTAATTATAGTTAGGGATTCATACTTTACTCAAATGTTAAGTCCGGTGGAAGATCCAACATATATATGGAAGTTTGAAAGTGAAAGTGTAATTAGTCTTCGTTCCAGGCAACTTTGAATTCTTTAATATATAATATATGTACTATATTTGAAAGGGGATGGAAGGAAGACTAAACTTATAGTTAAGCACTCAAGCACTCAAGCACTAAACTTAGTTAAGCACTCAAGCACTCAAGCACTTAAGCACTCAAAGCGCACCTTTCAGGTGCGTGTGGGCAATGCACTATCTGAAACAATGGAGATGGTTAACGGATTACCCCAAGGAAGCCCTTTGAGCCCCATTCTGTTCAACCTGATGCTCAGGGATATTCCAGTTGGGCCTAACCCCAAAGTCCTATTATACGCCGACGATTGCGTAATATGGCAATCAGGTAAC
Organism: Diadema antillarum; assembly: GCF_040938485.1. Classification (NCBI taxonomy): domain Eukaryota; kingdom Metazoa; phylum Echinodermata; class Echinoidea; order Diadematoida; family Diadematidae; genus Diadema; species Diadema antillarum. Next base: position 18,714 of record NW_027272975.1, read on the forward strand.
GACATCACCGAGGTTGTGTTATGCTTACAAGGATACTTGAATATACTTAACGAGTGGTTCAAAAGATGGGGCATGCTCATCTCATCCCCCAAAACAGTGCCAATACTGTTTTCAAGATCCAACAAAGAAGAGCCCATTTTACTCTATCTAGACAAACAACCACTTATTCAGAGAAAAGAACACCGATATCTCGGAGTTATTTTAGACAAGAGGTTAACGTGGAAATCTCATATACAAGACGTAGCATGTAGAAGTAAAAAGAAAATAAATATACTTAAATGTTTGGCATATGTAAAATGGAGTGGTGGAATAAAGGATTTGATAACAGTATATAAATCCCTTATTCTTTCTTTATTGGATTATGCATGTGAAGCATATGACTCGGCATCTGATTTTGTCAAAAATATACTCAATTCAGTTCAATATCAGGCTCTGACAATATGTTTGGGTAGCAAAGTCGGAACCTCCCTGAGAACTCTCCAAACAGAGTCAGGAGAGATGCCCTTAGATATGCGGAGAAAATTGCTGAGTGCAAGGTATATCAAGAGAATTGAAACAACTCCCGACCACCCCTTGCTGGAAGATGTAGGGGACTGTTGGCAATATAGATTTTATGATAACAAAACTTGTTCAAGTAACTCCTTTGGAAACAGGATAAAGCAGATGAAAGAGGAAGTCTACCTCGATATGCCTGTTGAGCAGGTAACTCCTTTAACTATCCCACTTTGGCAAATCACAAAAGTGAATGTCTCAACTGAGTTAAGTGGATTAATATCGAAGTCAGATAATCCATTGCTTCAAAATCAAATGAGTTTAGAAATTACACAAAAGAAGTGGAGTCACTACTTGCATGTATACACGGACGGATCCAGAAGTCAAACAGGCATAGTGGGAGCTGCTTTTTTCGCACCCTATTACAAATATACTGAATCGAAAAGACTGCAGGATTTCACGTCATCATATAGGTCGGAACTTGCTGCAATTTTTATGGCATTAACCTGGTTGAGACAACTTAGTAATGTGTATACAGGAGTAGTAATTTTTACTGACAGTTTAAGTGCTCTCCGGGCCCTTGAAACATGTAAATTCGAAGATGCTTTTGTGAAAGAAATACACGTTCTTTCGATGCACCTGCTGTTCAGGGGTATGATAGTACACTTTGAATGGGTGCCCGGCCACTGTGGCATCACGGGCAATGAGACAGTAGATAAAGCGGCAAAAACAGCCCTACAAGAGAAACATATCGGAATCAATAATGGACTCAACAAGATGGAAGTTAAATGTGTT
>NW_027272975.1:40000-42500 GCF_040938485.1 Diadema antillarum
GGGTTAGGGTTAGGGTTAGGGTTAGGGTTAGGGTTAGGGTTAGGGTTAGGGTTAGGGTTAGGGTTAGGGTTAGGGTTAGGGTTAGGGTTAGGGTTAGGGTTAGGGTTAGGGTTAGGGTTAGGGTTAGGGTTAGGGTTAGGGTTAGGGTTAGGGTTAGGGTTAGGGTTAGGGTTAGGGTTAGGGTTAGGGTTAGGGTTAGGGTTAGGGTTAGGGTTAGGGTTAGGGGTTAGGGTTAGGGTTAGGGTTAGGGTTAGGGTTAGGGTTAGGGTTAGGGTTAGGGTTAGGGTTAGAGTTACGGGTATTCCGCAGTATATGAAGTATATAGTTAAGAGTTGAAATTAATAGTGTAGATATGTCTTATCGAGACTAAGATAATTCAAAGATTTCAGATCTTAACTCCCAGTAGTTTTTGCTCCAGCCGTTTTTGAAATTACCATATGTTTTGTACATAAAAATTTTCAAAAGCGTCTGGAAGAAAAAGTAATCATAGTTAAGGATTCATACTTTTGTGAAGTGTTAAGTCTGGTGGAAGATCCAACATATGGAAGTTTGAAAGTGTAAGTGTAATTAGTCTTCGCTCCAGGCGACTTTGAATTTTTTGATATATACTATATGTACAATATTTGAAAGGGCCTGGAAGGAAGACTAAACTTAGTTAAGCACTCATACTTAAGAAAAAACTTAAGTTCGGTACAAAGTCCAAAATATATCTGTTTTAAAATCTAACTTGAAGTAGTCTTTACTCCAGCCGTTTTTTAAGTTACCGTATGTTTGTACATAGAAATACTTGAAAGGGTCTGGAAGGAGAACTAATTGTATTGAAGGACTGATACTTGACAAATGTGTTGAGTCCGGTGGCAGATCAAACATATTGGACTTTGAAATTGTAAGTCCAATTAGTCTTCTCTCCAGGCGTCTTTGAAAATTTTCCTTTGTACTATATATACAATATTTGAAAGCACCTGGAGGGAAGACTAAACTAAGTTAAGCACTGATACTTGAGGAAAAACTTAAGTTGGGAACAAAGTCCAAAATATTTAAGTTTCAAAGTCTAACTTGAAGTAGTCTTATCTCTAGCCGTCTTTCAAGTTATCATATGTTTGTACATAGAAAAATTTGAAAGGGTCTGGAAGGAGAACTAATTGTATTGAAGGACTCATACTTGACAAATATATTAAGACCGGCGGCAGATCAAAGATATTGGAATTTGAAATTGTAACTCCAATTAGTCTTCTCTCAAGGTGTCTTTGAAAATTTTCCTATATTCTATATATACAATATTTGAAAGCGCCTGGAGGGAAGATTAAACTTAGTTAAGCACTCATACTTAAGAAAAAACTTGAGTTCGGTGCAAAGTCCGAAATATATAAGTTTGAAAGTGTAACTTGAAGTAGTCTTTACTCCAGCCCTTTTTTAGGTTACCATATGTTTGTACATGTAAATATTTGAAAGCGTCTGGAAGGAGAACTAATTGTATTGAAGGACTCATACTTCAGAAAAAATGTTATGTCCGATGTCAGGTCCAGCATATTGGACTTTGAAATTGTAACTCGAATTAATCTTCGCTCCAGGCGTCTTTAAAATTTTATATACATTGCCTATGGAGAAGTCGAAAAATATTCTAAGTAGAAAAATCCATAGACTTTGTACATGAAATTTGAAGGCGGCTGGAAGGAAGACTAATCGTTGTTAAGCATTCATATTTAAGGGAACTTTTAAGCCATGAGTAAAGTGTTTTATATGTGAATTGCACAGTTTAATTCCAATTAGTATTGCTTCCAGACGTCTTTGAAGTTTCTTTCCATACCTCCCATCTGCTATTCAACAAAATGATAAATGAATACCTGCATTTTTTATTTGAACTTTAGAAACAATGATTAAATATGAATATTTACTCACAATGTCAATGATGGAGCCATCTGTCGCCATCTTCAGGATTACAGTAACTCCTAGCATGTCCGCCTTCGGTTGGAACACCCTTTCTTGTTTACGAAGGGTGTTTTGTAACAGAAAATGGATTTGAATAAGTGTTATTAGAAACAAATTGTAATCATCGAAATAATCCTATTGAATCAATACAAGCTGGTCAGTTTATCGCTTTACTTCATCATACTTCGTCACGTTTTGTTATACTTTGTGATATTTTGACGTAATTCATTTTAGATTTGGGTCAATTTAGCAAAGATTTTTTCTTCTCTCTGATGCTATTTTACTGACGCTAAAGGGTAGTTATGGATGGGATAGCAATGTAGGTTGCAACATTTCAAGAACTCACTTCTATCCATTCGCCAAACGCTCTCCAAAATTCGCCGTTTACCATGATCTGGTTGGGGTTGGTTTCTTTTATCACTTTGTCCACCTCTTCTGACGTGGTGCAGTGTGTTACCCAAATGTCGAGACCAAGGCCCTCGGCTATATTGAATACAAATAAAAAAAATACGTGTAAAAAACGTGTAAAGAACCATTAGAATGGTTTTTCCTAGTTTTTTTACACATTTTC